>NW_015663491.1:263905-274984 GCF_001515625.1 Sinocyclocheilus rhinocerous
TTTTTATAGAGTTACTTCCTTGCGTTGACAATTTAAATGCGCTGCATTATTTTGCTCATTGCGCCCTCCTGTGGCCTCGGGAGACAAGCCAAAAGATTCATTGAGACCTATTTAATCTGCATATAAAACTTTAGAAATTAGATATTTGTTTAATTTTTATTTTGTGTTTGATTGTTAAAACTAAAAGTATTTGTTGTTTGTCTCAATAAATTGGGTTAATTTAAAAATACAGTGGTTAAATGTAAACATTTTTTCTATTGCTCTTTGTTTTAAAAAAGGTTATAAAAAATGTCAATAATTATCGATACCGAACGATATGAAACATTATATCGTTGATACATTTTTTAGTTATATCGCCCAGCCCTAATTCATTATGTACATTGTTACGTACAAACATATTTCTGTCACAATTTCTTTAAGTTAAACCGTTTCTCAAATTAAGCAGTAAAATCAAATGCTCATGAAGAGACTCTCAGAGCAGCTGGAGATGAATTTCATGTGTTCATGTCGACATATAGTGAGACAGCAGAGGCTAAAAACACAGTGAGCATCATATTCACAGACACTAGTCTATATCGCGATTTAAGTGTTCTGACCTACTTTTAATTTATTCATCCAAAATTTGACAAATTCTGTGATATTCCTTGATATACAGCAAATTCCATTTTAATGACTGGATTCTGCGATTCTTTCCATGTTTTTCAAATTGCAGAAACCATAGGGCTCTATGGTTAAACGCTCTACAATGCACATGTGTGTGCAACTGTATAAAGAACAAGTGCCTAAATTAATAAAAAAAAAACTATCTACACTGCAAGTGTGCAATTCCGAATAAACAAAGCCGTATACACTGCAACTCCACAATTTCGAATCTACACTACACTGTCTACACTGCAAGTGCATGACTTTGAATTAATTAGGCTGTCAACACTGCAAAACTATGTAAATTAAAATTAAATGTCTACACTGCATTGCAAGCCCATGACTTGGAATCAATGTACCTATCAACACTGGAACTCCATAACGTAAAATAAAAAAATACTTAAAGTGTGCAACTTTGAATTAAAAAACGTCTGACCTGCAAATGCACAACTTCAAATTAAAGCTGTTTACACTTCAATGTGCAACTTTGAATCCACAGTACTGTTTACACTGCAAGTGAGTAAATTTGAACCAAGAAAAACTAATAAAGCTTTGTTAGTTATAAAGGACCTGCTCAGTTGTAAATATGTCACTTGCTTTCAGCATAAGCAGGCTCTAAGACCTCCTCAAAAGACGCCTCGTGGACAATGTAATGGGGATGACATTTCAAGTAATTCCAATGCTATTTTTTATGACAAAAAAGTGTGTGGGGGGTGAAAACAACAAGACAAGGGTCCCTTTGAGAGAATGTTTTTCCATTGTTGATCAGTCAGCATGTACACACATTGAGCTGCAAAAACACAAAAGATGGTGACATAGCAGGTGGATCAAAAACATATATCAGTTTACCAATTAAAACATTACTTTAATCTTTCCATATTCCTGAACTATGGTTCACCTATAAACAGCTGAGTGATATTTTATGTCAACTGATCGAATCTACTCTTCATGTTTTCGGTTGGGGTTAAGCTCCCTGCGTATTAGCATGCGACCTTCAGCACCTCATCTGCTGATTAGGCAGCTCTTGTATCTTTCACTCGCATTACAGCGGAAAGACAGGTAAACAACTTTATGCAAAGTGGGAAGAGACGGTGTTCCGCTCCACGAGTGAGGGCCAGTCATTCCAGACGACATGCACTGTTGCGTTAAAACAGAATAAGATCAAGTTCAGCGCACTGTGTATGAGAGCGATAACGTTCATAATATTCCCTAACCAAAAACAGACCACAATTCAATTCAGAGCCTGCATTTAATTGCCTCAGTAGCTTAAAGATATAGTCCATCATTTATTCACACTCATGTCTTTCCAAACCCGGATGATTTTCTTTCTTCCGTGGAACTCAAAAAGAGAAGTTTGAAGAATGTCCAAGCTGTTGTTTTATCTAGAGTAAAAGTAGATGGAGACCAGGAGCTATCAAGCTCTAAAAAGGAAAAAAGTACCATAATAATAACTTCTTTTCATCTTCTGAAGCAGATGCACTATATATCAGTACCACATCGATTATCAGCCTACAGATTTTTCACATTTATCTGCATTGTTAAATATTAAATGTATATCAGCCAATATTTCCCCTATTTTTACATTTAGATTACCTTTGCTTAAAATTATTGATTTTTATCTCTTATCTTTTTTTATTTAGATAGTTTGTATCATGTATCACGTTTAATTTGTATGATAAACAAAATATTGGCTCAATATTGGCTTAGGTATCAACTAGAATTTGTGCATCTCCAATTTTTTTTTTTAAGTGAACGGGTTGCATAATCATATTAAACCGGATGTGATTACAAATTATAATGTCAATGATGACATCAAATGAAATGGTCCTCATGTGCTTTCACGATACTTTCATGGAGGATATCAATTTGGCACTTACTACCTACAGGTCACTATAAAAGAGAAAAAGAACAGCATAAACAGCATTCTGTTAAATATCTCCTTTTCCGTTCCAGTAAAAAAAACGAATAAAAAGAATTTTGAACGATTCCTTGTACACTTCTTG
The DNA here is from genome assembly GCF_001515625.1 of Sinocyclocheilus rhinocerous. Taxonomy (NCBI): domain Eukaryota; kingdom Metazoa; phylum Chordata; class Actinopteri; order Cypriniformes; family Cyprinidae; genus Sinocyclocheilus; species Sinocyclocheilus rhinocerous. The sequence goes on from NW_015663491.1 coordinate 266,551, forward strand.
TACAAAAATCACACACAAGTGCAAATATGTGAGAAATAGAATTAGTTCTTAAGCCCAGAAGGCACAATATTCTCAAGCTCTGTGCTGAGTATGGAGTATAGCGCTCGCAGTAGTATTGTGTACACAGTAGGCCAGCAAAGATGTAAGGCAGTGTGTGAGGTAAACAGTAATCTGGCTGCTATTGTGTTGGCACTGGTGTGTGTGTATGTGTGTGTACTGGCTTTCTGCCATCGCCGGCTGTGACCTTAGAGAAGGTGCAGAAATACGACTGACCTTCAGCACGCCTCAGTCAATCAACCCTCATCTGAAACACTACACAAGTCCGACCTTCATACATCAACACAAACACTAGGTCTCTAACAGCATTAGATAAGGCAACAAAGAACTCCTCCTTTTGATTCGCAGCAAGGCAAACATTTCCAAATGCTTTTAACGCCTCAAAAGTCAAAGTTAGGTGTTCATTTAGAGGGAATTTGTACCAAAAGTCTTGTTCAGTTCATTTATTTTCACAACTGTGGCGATGTAGCATTATTAGCAACCACAAGAACTGACACATAACTGCTCACAAAAGTATAGTAAAGGAAGGGATTAAGAATATGTCAGCAGAAACGTTCCCAAACCCGGAGTGGAAAAGCTAAACTCAAACACTGACTCAGCAAAAAACGAGCTGCTAACTTTAGTTCAGCGAGTCGCCAACCACCCCACCCCCCTGAGCTCCATCCCCACGACTCCACGCTGCCATAATATTCAGAACATTATTTTGATTGTGAATTTCCTTCCAATGCACATCTGCTGAGCTGCCCTAAACTCAGAATATGCTTACGTGCCATGTCTAAATACAAAACACAGTCAAAGGAATATGCAATATCGACATAATGGGAGACTGCTTGGGGAACCAAACTTACACAAACCATGAAAACAGACACGAAAGCAGCTGGAAAAAAAACATGACGAGGAAAAATTGGTGGTGAGCACTATTTTAGGGGCTTTTTGCTGTTTTTATTGATAGAGCAGATAAAAGATCACAGGAAATGATTCGACTTGGGCCGCTCGCACATAAACACAACTGTACGAAATGTTGGAACATGTGCACTGCGCATCAGGCCAACTGTTAGCGAGCACTTTTGATAGATTACACTTTAGAAATGTCAAGAGTATAGTACGAAGCCTAAAAATTGGGGGGTTGGAAGGAAAAAAAATATTTTAATGCTTTTCCATTTACTTGCAAATAATGGCGTTCTACACCTGAGAAACTGTGTGTTCGCACGCAAATCTATTATTTATTTTTAGTTTCTCAGAGAACACAAAACTTTTTAGAGAAAACGCAAAAGTTTTGGGAGTGAATGCAAAGTTTCTTTTTGCACGCAAAAATAAGCTTTGAAATATTCATCTTCCTCCAATCTTATTTCTATTCCATTACACCGTTAGAGGCTCTGCAGCTGAAAATAAATAAATATATAAGTATATATAAATTATCAAATAAATAAAAGCCATATTCGGCAATATTGGCTCAATTTAGTTTTTAGTATTTTATTATATTTTTATTATTAATTTACTCTTTTTTTTATTACTGAATATTTACTTAACTAGTGTCGTTGAAAAACTTGTTGCTTGAATAACTTAAACTTAAATTAAAATGATCTGATAATTACATTCTATTGTTTTATTTTAATTAGCTAATTAGCCAATTTCATTTAATTAACTTATATTAAAATGTGAAAAATATGAGTAAACACTTAAAAAAGCATCCTCAATATTTCAATACCTCATCATTTGCTGTGAAACTGGTATCAAAAATTGGTTTTGTTTTGACTGTGGTATTGATATTGACTACAGAAAATCTATTTAGAGATTTATGACAACTCCCTTAATACAGTCAATTTTTACAACATCACATTACCGCCTTTGTCGAATTGTGGCAAATACATGTTTATCGATGCATACTATAACTCACTGGATGATCTAGAGGCATTGATACAAAAAGCCTCTCGTCTTTTTTGGTCTTTGTCTGCGAGACACAGAAGAACACCTCAGCCCTCATTACCTCAATAATGCATGAAATGCGCTGCAGCCCGCAGACTGAGCTCTCCGAACGCTTTAAGTATTTATCGTGAACAGAACGTTATCAGAGCCGTTTCTAAATGGGCCTTCCCTGCCAGCTCTTTTTCGATTATGTTTGAGGGGACGACTGACCACCTCGACGTCTCTGTTTTTGTTGAAACGCAGACGAGAACCTGCTGTGCACATACCTGGCTGTGTGTCTATATCCTAGCGACAGAGCTGCAAGATCAATTAAGCCCATCGACGCTAAATTAATCTGAGCACATCGGTGAATGGCTGATAATCTCCGTGACCTATGGAGGGTTATTACCACCATGACTAGCACAAAACAAGCAACCTTATCCAAGATGGAGAGGGCTAGCGGTCAAACCAAATTAGCTGAAATAATGGTGTTTTTACAATGAAGCCAAAAGGTTCCATGCAATGAAAGTCAATGGGGTCCAATGTAGTTTTGGATCCCAACGTTATTCGAAATACCTTCATTTGTGTTCCACAGATGAAAGTCAGTCATACAAGTTTGGAATAGACATGAGGGCGAGTTCTCGAGGGTCAAAACTCTCAACGCTTCCCTTTCCAGCACAAACGATAGAGGAGGGGAGGAGATGTAGATGAGGAAAGAGCCGTGGAAATCCATCCATGCTTGTTTTCTTAAATTTGTTTTCCATTTCAAAGGCCGGTTTGCAATTTCAGCAACACTTTCGTCTCAATAACATTGGTCTGAATGGGATACAGGGAGCACAAGAGAGCGAGAAAGGAGAGAAATAAAAGAGGCAGAGAGCAGAAGAGAGGGGTCCCCCTCTGTGTTGGCCAGCTTCCAGAGAAAGCTGTTCAGAACATGGGAAACATGGTGTCGCAGCACAGTCCAATCAGCTCGTCTGGCCTGCGGTTTTCCCAGCGAGTACCGTCATGAGCGCTCCTCTCCTTCTACGGGTCCGCTTTCACTAGCATGCCTCCGGGAACAACAAACTCGCGCTGCCAAAGCACGACCACACACTCGCACACATACACACACAATGGCAGATGCAAACGCATACACGCTCAAGTGAATGCACAAGTACTACCCCCTACTTTTTCTTAGGCCCAACTTTGCCAAAAACGTCAGTTGGATTAGTCAGCAAAGCAGTGCATGATGACTGGCCGTACGTGACGTTGCCAGAGGTACGAGGATGCTGAAGGATAAATCACAACTAAAACAGAATAACAGTCACATGCAAGGTCCAAAAATTTACTTTTTACGGTATTGTTTTTTACTAATGTCTATATAAATGTATTTAAATATTTTTATATAGTTTTTATATTTACATTGTATAGTATTTTTTATATTTATTATATATTTATATATAAAAAAAAAATTTTTACAGCTAAATTTACATAATTTAACAATTACACGTGTTACCAAATAACATCGTACACACACTAACAACAGTAAATTTTACACTGAGGTAAAAGTTGTTAGACAAGCATCTCAAGTCTCAGTGCTATTTTGCTAGTAGGCGTTTTGAAAGTCTTTGATTTGAATCATTCACATCACTTATCTCAGATCATTATGTACTATGGCGGTTTAATGGTCAAAAACAAACTTTTACCCGTATTGGGGTAAGAATTGCAGTGTGAATTTTGAACCTTGGTCACGTGACTGTGTCGTCCTCAATACAAGCAACATTCCAGTGCTTCTGAACTTGTTTGAACTTCCTGGATATGACAGATCACTATCAGACGTTTCTGGATGGATCCTCTAATTTGGAATTAGCATGAGATCAGTAGTTTAAATCTTAGAGCTACCAGCAGTGCAAATAGTGCAGAACATACTTCCCAGAGACTTGGACCAGCGACTCAGTTACAGACTGAGTAAACGTGAGGCAAAACACGATGCTTTTACTCATCAAGTCGCCGACTCTCATTTTTTTCCCCCTCTATCTCTGGCCTCAGATGCAGGTCGCGTAAATCCATAACAATACGCACATTCCAGCGTGACAGATAATGCATCTCTCCATAATGGAGGTCTTGGATGCATTTGGAACGAGTATCTGTGTGTTTAACTGAGATAATACCACAGTGTAAGTGAAAGTCCTGTATTAAAAGCGAATATAAGCCAGCTGATTGCTCGCAAAGATAAAGCAGACCTCTAAATGAGGGATTGAGATGTTTTAGGTGGGCTGAGGTCTCAAATCATACCATCAGCACTGGATGTTCGGTTTCGTTAAGATAAATTTTTTTCCCTATTTTTTCTTTCGATTGCCAATTCGTCTACACTGTTCTTATAAACAAGGCAAAAATAAAACAAAACAATGTGCTACTCATACACACATACATATTTTTTTCCTTCCATCAATTTTGTATTAAATGTGTATTAAGTAAACATGATCAAAAACACACAAAATGATTAAAAAAAAAAGATTAAAAAACTGTCTTCTTGTGATTCACCTGTAAAACAAAGAACAAGAAATACAGATGTGAATCAACTTATTTTTTTAAAAAAAGCAAAAATTATGGAAGACCTCAGGCACAGAGGCCTTTTCAGTATGTCGATATTTATAGTGATTTGTTTCTGTGCGGAGAGGTTCAAGTCTGTTTAATTATGCTTTATCTCCCAGGACGCACAGCAGTCTTTTTAAAAGCAAGTTGTTTGAAATATTCTCTGGCTGATGGCCAGGGAAGCCATCAGTGTCAGATGTACATATCGGCCTGCCAAGAGAAATAGCCTAGCCCAGCTGAAGGCAAACACCTCAAACAATCCTGCACAGAGACTGATGACTATAACGCTGGCCATCATGTTTTCCCCCTTCTTTTTTTAACTTGCACAGTCACTGGGTAAATTTGGGAAATCGTACATACGCAAGTGCGATTTGCCAAATTCTGTTGATTTAAGGGGTGAGAAGAACAACAATAAAGGGTCTTGAAAAATCCCCTATGACCACCAAAGGATGAAAATGTTGGGAGTAGCACAATAACACAGTAAAATGTGATCACGTCGATATAGGCCAGGTGTGACGTTCTCATAAATAAGCAAAAGGCCTCCTCGGCTAGCCTGCTATTTTCATTCCCTCTCGCTGAAATTCACCTGATATATTCGGCCCTCTGATCTCCGCGGATCTGTCTCTGATATCCCACGGGACCAAGGAGAGCACATCCTCTGCCCGGCTGCTGTTAGGACTAATAACAACACCAACATCCCGCCAATCTCTCCTCACTGCAAGCTAGGCCAGCCAGCCAGGGGCCAACACACACGTACATACACGCACATCTGACCAAGTACAGTCCATTTTCAGACACTTCCTGCTAAAAATAATTACCCTCCTGGAGACGGAACCTCGCTGGAGGCTGCACAGACATTTTGTATAAAGAGAGAGAACAAGGGGATGAGGAAGTGCTGGAATTAAAGGGGCAGTGTGTGTTGCATCGTCTCCCTGGACTGGAGAAGCAACGATCCCGGGACGTCATTGTCAGACTGCCGTCGTTCCCATAGCGCCTGAAAAGCAGAGTAATGGTTTACCTTTCCCTAAAGTAAACATTACATGTAACAGAGAGTTTACAATAGATATGAATGGAGACTCAAGTTTGAGACTTTTTGGCGAATTTAAGAAAAGCTGGATACAAACTAACAATGTCCGAATAGCTAAACCAGCAGGCCAAGAGTGAATGCTGAATATTTATGTTATGTTCAATATTATTTTGTTGGTGAAATAATTGGTTGGGGGGGTTTTGTGGCTATTTAAGTTTCCAAAAGTTGCTAAAGTTGCCTAGAAAAATGAGAAAGTTAAGATGGATATTTTAATAAAAATGGTGATAAAACTGTCCATTAGAGCGTACTGGCTCACAACACTAGGTCAAAATTCAATAGTTTACAGACATCCCCACATGCAAATGTTTTAGTAAAAAAAAATATGTAGGCGTTATAAGACGTTCGTTCATCTTCGGAACACAAATTAAGACATTTAAGAAGAAATCCGCGAGCTTTCTGACCCTGCATAGACAGCAATGCAACTACCATGTTCAAGGCCCAGAAAAGTAGTAAGGGCATTATTAAAATAGTTTGGGTGAACTAACCCTTTAAAAGTCTGGAAAAAAAACATATTGGGATACTAAATTACCCCCCCCCCCAAATCTGTAACGATATGTAAGCGCAAGTCATCGGCAGAACAAATCAGCAGAGCAGTGCCGGGGTCACTGTTTCTCCACCCCCCCCAACATGGAAATCCATGTCAGTCTCCCTCCCCATGGGCATCATTTGAAAGCTTAATATCGTTTTCCAGCCACTAACGGCATCTGGCTTCCATTTTCACTCCTCCTGGAGGTTTTCAGGTCACTAATAATAACTGTTTCAGGCAAAAGTGAAAGTTCAGCCAAAGTCTAGCTCCAAGCCAGATCAGGGAGCCCTGCTGCCGCTGAGTGTGAGGTGGAGCTGCCTGGTTCCCTAGGCACCGCGGGCCCCCGCAGAGGATTTGTTTTGTTTGGGTTTTTAAAGTGCTGAGCCCAGGCTGGCAAGGGACGTCTGGAGTAAAACCCAAAAGTGTGTGCGCGTGTGTGTGCGCGAGAGTGAGAGTAAGACAGAAGGGAAAAAGTGCGGACAGGAGGTTAAAGGGTCTCCTGATTATTTCCCATTCTCACAGAGCACTTAAACCACAGCTTGGTGCAAACTCTTCGCCATGGCTACCTGAGACTCTCTGAGAATAGTAATGGAGCGAGACGGCACTCGAAAGTTCTGAGGTGAACTGTTCCGGAAACTTAGAGACGTTCTGAAACGCTGTCTTTCCCCCCTCAACAGTTCAGACCATCCTGCTGGGGAACCGCGAAGAGCCAGTCTAAATTAAGTGCTTCCAAAACCTCACCTAACTTTGACTGGTCTTCCTGAGACCAGACAATAACTGTGAGGAGCGCATTGAAGCGTAATGTTTATTTTCTCAGAAACGGCACTAAATTCTTCCAACCAAAAAAAGTTCCCTGCTCTGAGCTTTAGAAATACTCTCTTACCCTGTTCTGTGCTGAAACAGAAGAGGATCCAGAGAGATCTGGTTTATGTTCCCCTGTTATGAAGATTAACCTTCTTTATGGACACAATTACTCATCCGTACAGGATAAGACCGCGGCTAAATTAGGAGCCACCATCATATCACTTAATGTACTGAGCATCTGGGGCTCCTCAAGAATAAAAACTCCTCTAACAGTTTCCAACAAAAACTCCTGTTTTTACAGACGCACTATGCTCATTAGATTATAGAGTTTAAGTGAGTTTGCATAATTGTGCTTTTGGAAAAAAAATAAAAATAAATAAATAAACCTTTTGATTTGTTCTAACGGTGCAGTCACTTTATAAACTAGTACTACTGTTCAAAAGTTTGGGCTCAGTAAGATTTTTTTTTTTTTTAAGAAATTTATAATTTTTTTAAGCAAGGATGCATTCAATTGATCAAAAGTGACGGTAAAGACATATATAATGTTAAAAAGACTGGAGTAACTGCTGCTGAAAATTCAGATTTGTCATTACAGGATTAAATTATTTTTTTAAATTTTTAAATAGAAAATGGTTATTTTAAATTGTAATAACATTTTACAATATTACCATTTTACTGTATTTTTGATCAAGTAAATGCAGCCTTGGTGAGCATAAGAGACCAACTTTTGAACAGTTGTGTAATTAATTATACAACAAATGGGTCGAGTTAAAAATAGACGAATATTTAGAATCTTGAGTTGTGTTTAGGACAGCTATCGTGAATGCATTTTTAATATAAAGATTCCAATACTCTTTGACAACTTTTGTAAGAATTCATAAAAGATAGCAAAATTTTAAGATACACATCTTAAATCATACAAAAAAGGTACAACTTCTATAGTTTGTTTTTATCATATTACAATAACGGATAGGTTTACGGGTAACATTTAGATTACACGTGATTTCTTTCGATTTTGAAATTATTAGCTTCTTATGAGACCAGGCTGAAAGACTCCCTAAGGAAAAGTTGGGGGTCAGGTGACCCCTAAACCAGCCTATATTACTCACTTCTTCCTTAAAGGGATGGCTCACCTAAAAATGTAAATTCTGTCATCATTTCATTCATCAGAACCACATGTTGTTCCACATCCGTATAACTTCTTTCTTATGCTGAGCACAAAAGAAGATATTTTGATACAACAAACAACACTGGGTCCCATTGTATAGACAAAAAAACAAGGAACAACATAAGGGTGAGTAAATGATGACAGAATATAACAATAACTAGACTAGTTGTAGATTTTAATGTAGTTTTGCACATGCCTAAATAGGGTTGGGCCAATAGACGATGCCATCGTCCATCGCCGATGGCTGACAGACATCACAATGTTGAGCCGGCATCATGATCCCCCCCCCCTACCCCCCCCCCCCCCCCCCACC
>NW_015663491.1:275044-308820 GCF_001515625.1 Sinocyclocheilus rhinocerous
TCTCCTTACTCTGTGTATGTGGTAAGTGAACTTTCATGTACTGTAATGTAATAGTCTACCGCTAACAAGCGGCTAACCATGTCCCTTTAGTGGCTCCGTAGAACACGTTATTTGTTTTCTGTGCCTTTCTGCATACGGATTCACGCTTCGGGCACACCCCTAACCCCGCCCCCCGATGTCATCGTCCATCACAACGTTTCACTGTAGACATCATCCGATGGCAATTTGGTAGACACCGCCTAACCCTATGCCTAAACCACAGAAGTCAAAAGGCCACAAGGCCTCAAGGCGACTCTATACAGACTACTTTTTTACCGTTACTTTGAATATAAATTAGGCAAATGCACCACAATGAAACATATGAAGGTTGCTGTGCGTGTGCCCTTCCTTCCAGTTCTTATTGAGGAAGGCTATTTATATCTCTAGGATTACGCACACGGCACAAGGTTAAAAAAAATTTGGCATTGGAGTCTAGAGTGGAACTGTGTCTGGGTCTGCTGGTTAATCCATTCATTTAGTCACAAAAACACCTGTTTATGCTCAAGACAGCTAAGTTAAACAGCAGTCCAGATGTCTCTCGACAGAATGTACTCAAAGGTAGACGCCGCGCGAGACCGTCAGACATAAGAGTGTGTCACCTTACGACAGGTATCCTGATACCGCCATGGCACTTTCTCAGTTGGCAATCAAACTGAGGCTACGTGCCAACCAGAGAGAGTCTGAATGTGAAACGAATGAAAGAAGCAGAAACACGGAGTGCAAAAAGATAAAGAGCTCGGGTCGCCCCCCAAAGAATTGGCATCTTATGTAACCCAACACAAATGTGATTCATCCTTCATCTGAACACACAAGCTGCGAATGCCCTCTCTTCCCGCAAACAGTCTTCAACGTCAACAATCCGCAAACCACTGACTGCACAAAAAAAAAAAAACTCTCGGCTGCTGTCAGAAATACCAACCGGCAACGCGAAACACAGGCCACAGCTGACCTACTTATTCACACCTGATTATGCTGGCACACTACACACAATGCAATACGGCGCAACATCCTCTTGCCCATGCCACGGTCAGCAACAACGCAGGGCTGTTTCAGCAGTCTGAGTACATTTACAGCTGACGGTCGCTGATGGAAACTCCGGCTTTTCAATCATCTCTCACAGCGAGCGGTAAGAAAGCGTGAGAGAGATAAAGGGAGAAAGAGAGGTGCGCGCCTCCTCCTCGCCTCAGCTGAAATGGACTGTTCATAGCCCTCTAAGAGCTGGGCTTTTATCAAACATGGCATGTGAGTGAGATTCCAGCCTCTCGAGTCTCCCACACATTAACAGTTCCGACTGCGAGTCTTCGCCCGCTGCCGCCACGTGCGATCAATACTCTGATATTTAAAGAGCAAATACAATCTCTATTTTTCAAACAAAATCTCGCCCAGTAAATTATCGAGCGAGGGATGGCGTCTGCCTGCTGTTTGGACCGAATACAACATCATGACAAGTCATTTTGTGTTAAGATAAATAGCGGTTTGGCTTCACTGCTAGCTAGTTTCACCAATCACACACACAGGAGAAGTCAACGTAAAACGGCAACGTAAAACTTTGTTTTTGGAAAGTAAATAGTCCATTTTCATTTCATTTTTAAGTGGAGTCACCGATTACTAGCAGTTTAACATTAGCACTAGCTAGTTTCACCAATAATTTGTGGTTGAAGTCAACAAGAAACAGTTTTCGCAAACTATTTTAGTTACAATTTAAGGAGAACAAAATGTTAGGACGAGAAAAATGAGTTCAGTGGCGTCAGTTTGGAGATGGAGCAACTTACTTATGAATAAACACCAGAAAGACAAACATTATTATTTTGTACATAAAACTTAATAAGAACTGGAACATATATTTAGAAAGTAAATACAGTCCATTTTGATTTCATGTTGATTTTAAGAGGCTCGTTAAGCACTAGCACCAATAATTTGTGATTGAATCCAACATTAATAAGTGTTCACAAACATTTGTTTGTCTGTAATGTGACACATTTCTGAGGGTGATGGAATATTCAAATCATCTATAAAAGGGTTATAATTCAATAGATTTTGACTGAAACAAGCAAAGTTGATGAAAATACGTCAGTTTAAAAGTCGTTTCAGACTATTAGTTAATTTTTGTACTATGAAGACAAACATTTTAACATACACAAATGAATAATTCAAATTAAAACCAGGAACAACTTTATTTTCAAAATTTTGATTACATGTTAACTTTAGAAAACAGAGCTTCATGGCTCACAAAGTTTCCCCCTTTGTCCACTGTTTTTCGCAGAAATTTGCAGATAAATTCAAATTAGAATAAACCGAGGGTTGCTATAAACCACATATTGACCACCGGCGACAACAGCAGACAAACGACGAGATGAAAAAGCATCAGACACAGGAAGATGCACCTCATTAGTTTTATGCACAGTAAAGTCGCAGGCTTTGTCAAGGCCTTTGATCTCCGCGGTTGTGATTTTTTAAACATATCTGCGGCGAATTAGGGTGGCGCGGCCGAGCCTCAAAATGGCAGCAAAGACTGGAAATAAAAACATGCTCTTCTCATCACAGAGTTGGTGAATCTTGTCTGAAAACAATGGATCGGGTTGCAGTGCGAAACGTTCAACGATGGGGTAATCATAACAAATGTTAGCGTGATCCAGCTAGGTTTAAAATGGTTGTTTATGACAGAATCTAAACGTACAACCTGCATGAAAGCACTGTAAATTTTGTTTAATGTAGCCATTAAAACCGATAAATCCAAATGACATGGAACAGATAACATGGAACAAGATGACAGTCGTAATGATTCTTAAGTATAAAATCTGTTTTAAGTGACAACATACAAAAAGACCATTTGGACTAAACTTCCCTTTATCTCTCTCTCTCTCTTTCCTTCGCTCAGGAAAGAGGGCAATCGGAGCAGATCTCTTTCCCATGGCTCTTAATTCAGAACTACTTCCCTCAAACTCTTTCCAGATGTTTCTGAACAGAAGCAAATAAAACGCTGTTCTAACCTTTTTCCACAGTCTATCACAGTAATAACCTGACGCATTGTTATAACACTATTTTACATAAATATTATTCAGCAGTCCATTTTCTCCTGTTCAGGGCTTTAAGTAGTTTTTGAACGACCACCAGGAAACAATATTCCAGACCTTTATTTAAAAAACAAGCAACTGAAATTTTCTAACAATTTTAAACATTTCATTCTGTAATTTTCATTTTACAATTTATGATCGTAAAGTTGTACAAGTCAGCATTAACTGCCATTTCAACCAATTTTACTTTTGCAATTTGACATTTCCAAATGAAACAATACTGAGCAAAAAAAAAATTAGGATAGAACTTTTTATCAATGAGGAATTGATAGAATAAAATGGCTTTAAATATCAAAAGCTACACTCAGTGTCAGTCAACTAAAACAAGACTGTTTGACTATTAGTTACATTATCAAATAGACAGTGTGGCCTTGGTGATGTCAGCAACAAAGTAAAGTAATTTCAAAGGGAGCTAATTTACCACATTTTAATGTAAGTTTAAAAAAACTAACTTTCTTAATTTGAAATAAAATGCACAGATAAATCAGTCACAATAAAACAAGAAACATTCATCAAGAAAGTTTAAAGGGTCTATTAGATTTGCATGACTTAAAAATGACTTTTTAAAAAGTTGAATACAGAAAAAGACCATTATAGTGCCATTAAACTTTAGTTTTCTTTTGCAATTTGCTCTTTTTCTCAATTCAGCTGCTGAAAAACAAATCAGAGGCGTTAAATTCCTTCAAACTGGAAGAATTTCCAGAGCGCACGGGGCACGCAGACCAAACACACCATAAAGTATGAACGAAAGGAAGTGAGAAAGAGAGAAAAAGAGAGGAAGAGAGAAGGGGTGGGAGGGGCGAGTGCTCTCATCCCCTCCTCCAACTCGGGCTCTATTTGAAATGGACGGCTAATTATGCTGGTGGCGTCAGAGTTCTGGCTTCCCTGTGTGGGGCGGGAGGGGAGCGGGCCCCCCTGTGAAACCCCAGCCCTCAGACACAGCAAAACGGGGCAGTCAGTGAGGTAATGACCGTGTGTATGAGCGTCTGAGAGAGGGTGACCGAGAGAAAGACAGAGAGAGAAAAAAGAGTGTGCTGGCACATGGCCTCCCCCCCCGATTCCCATGGCCACTGAATTCTTCCTGCCATCTTTATCTCCAGCAACCGAGTACAGCAGATCAGCAAAGGAAAGAGGGGTCAGCCTATAAAAAGCACTCACTTAAAACACTTCATTAACTATTTAGTCTCTTCATATTACATATTCCAGTAAAAAAACATCTAAGCACGCATCTATAAATATATATTTAAGCACACACAGCTTTATCATATACACAAGCTAAAATACATCAGGGGCTGGTGAACTGCCTTAGGAACGGTTTGATTCCCTCTTCAGACCGAATAAAAATACATCATCATCAAGTATTTAGCACACAAGAACCGAGTCCCCCTTTAAAGGAGCTATACTCAGGCCACCATTGCCGGCCTGATCACATGAGATGGCAGACAACTACACAGAGAAAAAAAACACTTATTTTAGATCTTAGCACCTCCCAGAACAGGTAATTCAAATACTGTGGGATTATCGACGTCTGGGTTGAACTGGTAGTAGAACAAAGGTGCTCAAGTACCAGATCTGAAAGTGCTGCTAACCTATTCTTTTCAGCGACAAGCACCGCTACTTTTTAATAACCAAAGCAAGGCAACAGACTAAATCTCCTGTCACACACAGGAAAGGAAATTGTACTGAGAAACCACTACAGTTGGATCTTATATATGTAATATTTGTCATGTCTTTACAAATATGAAAAGGCTATTAGTGCACACGATTCACACAAAAAGTTTTTTTTTCTGTACAATTCGGTCAAATTTAGACCAAATAATATATATGAAAATGTTTTCTCAAAAGTGCATATTAAGACACTCAAAGGGCCTCGCAAAATTTATTAACGGTCAACTGAACTGCTTTATTATAGTGTTAATGCCTTTCCAAAGATGAAAATGCTATTAATGTATACAATTCACAAAAAAAAAAAAATTCTGTATAATTCGGACAAATTACTTTCCTGTCACAAGCAGCAAAGGAAACGGTAAAGTAAAACCACCACAGATGGACTTTATGCTGCATATCTAACATTCTTCATGTTTTTACAAATATGAAAAGGCTATTAATGTACACAAATCACAATTTTTTTCTTTTACTGTACAATTTCCTCAAATATAGAGCAAATAATGGTCACACTTTATTTAAGGTCCAGTTCTCACTATTAACTATGACTTTTGCCTCAATAAACTCCCAATTTGCGGTTTATTAATATTTAGTAAGGTAGCTGTTAAGTTTAGGTATGGGGTAAGATTAAGAGATCTAAAACACAGTCATGCTAAATAAGGCATTAATAAATGCTTTATAAGTACTAATAAACAGCCAACATGTTAGTAATATGCATGCTACTTAAAGGGATACTCCACCCCAAAATGAAAATTTTGTCATTAATCATTTACCCCCATGTCGTTCCAAACCCGTAAAAGCTTCGTTCGTCTTCGGAACACAATTTAAGATATTTTGGATGAAAACCGGGAGGCTTGTGACTGTCCCATTCACTGCCAAGTAAATTACACTGTCAAGGTCCAGAAAAGTATTTAAGACATCGTCAGAATAGTCCATCTGCCATCAGTGGTTCAACCGCAACGTTATGAAGCGACGAGAATACTTTTTGTATGCGAAGAAAACAAAAATAACGAATCTATAACGAAAATTATTTTTATTTAAAAATAAAGCATCACCATAGCGCCATTTTGGAGATTATGCGCTGAACGCAAGCAGCGTACGCTCTTCTGTGTCAGCCGCGACACAAGGCGCATAATCTCCAAAATGGCGCTACGGTGATGCGGAGAGACACAGAGGAGACAAATTGTTGAATAAAGTCGTTATTTCCAAAATAAAATCTTAAAAATAAAAATAAAAAAATCAAAGGGCCTCGCAGAATTTATTATCAGTCTAAACTGTGAAATTAGACAAATACAAGAGTCAATTGAAGTGCTTTACTTTGAGGCTAAATTTGGAGAGACCACATGCAAATGTGTGTGTTGTTTTGGGGCCTCATATATAGTTGGCTTGGTTTTGAAGTGGTCAGGATCTGAGTCTGTGTGAATGTGTGGGGTGGGCTCCACAGAGACGCTGTTGTTCTATTCATCTTTCATGTCAGCTTGATAATTGTTCCTTAAATGATGTGTTATTACATATCCAAAAATTGTTTTTTGTTGCATAATTTATTATCGATCTAAACTGTGAAATAATAAAAATACAAGAGTCAATTTAAGTGCTTCACTATATTCTTTATGAATCTGAAAAAGCTACTAATTTTCACAAAAGCGTTTTTATTTTTATTTTTGTAAAATTTCGGTCAAATTCAGACCAAATGTTTTTGGTTCCCTCAAAGTGCAAATCAAAAACAGTCAAAGGCAGTGCGCCGACATGTAGCGCCGTTGTGCTTCGGGCATCCCTGTCAGTCAGACAGTTATTATTAAAACAGTCAAAATACAGGTGCTCCGTGCTCGATTCATTAAGTGATGTTTAATGAAAACACTCCATCTGCAAGTGATGAATCTCCTTAAAAATATTCAAATGCAAATATCATGCATCATCCCTGTTCTCGTCCAATAAATTATTAACCAAGATTACAAGTTATCTGTTAATTATCTATTAGAGTAAGAAAAGTGGATGATGGCACATCCAACTATGAGTATAACGTCTGGCAGCCTAATCTGCTAAAACTCTTCACAGGCGTACAGTAGAAGATCTCAAAGATATAGCAGCACCATTCATACAGTAACCACACAGAGAAACCGAAAACGCAACAGATTATGCTTATATGGTGTTTAGGTACACAGTGTACCACAGCCTGCCCATGTGCCCCTCATTAAAGATATCAAACACATTTTAAAGGCATCACAGGGGCCCAACACAGGTCCAGACAAGAGACTCTGCTCACATCTTGATGGTGGCAGAACTGCCTGCGTCAATCGCTAATCTCTCCACATTGACGCACGAAAACTCGGGACCACACACCAAGTGAGGTACACCTACACCTCACCTGCATTCGCAGACCTCAGAGCCACGTGGTGACAGGAGGAGGCAGGTGACACTGGCAAACAAAAAGCTGGGGATATTTGAGACGAAAAGGTCTGTTTGGAGTCACAGGGAAATTATAATTAAGATGACTTTATTCCACTGTCTGGTGTGGTTTTTGCAGGGTAATATGAGACATCTGATTCACATCGAGGCATCAATTAAGCAGTGAAGTTAATCAGAACAAAACAAGAAATGAACTCATTTAAAACATTCTGAAAAATAAGATTTGAATAGAAAAGACACAAAAGTAGCAAGAGAGAAAACAAGTTGATAAAGAGCGTCCATGACATCATCAAAGCCTGAACTAGCTGATGCCAGTTCTTATCAGCCTGGGAGACAGATAGATAGAGAGAGAGAGAGAGAGAGAGAGAGAGAGGAGGGAGCGAGGGAGAGCATTGAAAATTTAGTCACCACATCAGAATATGCCCAGCTGTGTGTGTGGTCCTTTTATGTTCAACACTATATGTCTGAACCCTAATTGAATAAACGATTTTCCTAGAACACAACATAATCAAACAGCAAAACATCTGACATGCAACGAGTCTGGCAATGTTTTGACTATTACAGATTAATGATACACAAAAGCTGAATAGCATCTCAAAGCATACCGCAACACATGCACATATATAGTATTCTACATTTTGCTTTAATTTACGTTTATATTAGCATCTTTGACAAAAAAATATTTTAACATGAACGTTATTTATTAAAAATATGAAAAATCTTCTATACTTTTAACGTAGAAAACCTAATCGATCTAAAAAGCTCGTTTTCATGTTATTATCGAATGATATCGATTTTTAAATGACTCGGAATGCTTATGAAGATTTATAAATGGTTACTGGTAAGAGGAAATTTAAAGTTCGTTCGGAAAATAGGTCAGCGATTTTTTTTTTTTTGCTAAGCTTTGCGACCTCAGTTCATAAATACATAAACTCGTAATCAATAATTTATATAATCATGGGTCTGTTGTTTAAGCCTAACCAAACGCGACAAATGCACTTCATACTCCTACAACAAGAACACTACAAATAACTAAAGATTTCTGACTTTGACAACTAATCAATTTTAAAAACTAATACCACAACATTAAACCAAAACAACTGCAGAGCAAACAGAATCTTTACGTTCCCACCTGCGTTTAAACGCTCATTTGATCCATATTTCTGTAGAACGATTTAAACACAAGTTAACGTTATATATGTGAAGAAAAAAACAAGACAAGAGTGAAATGGCATTAATTTGTTGTAATGAGCCATTTAGTCAGGCTCTGTAACTGAATAACGAAATAAACCGTCTTTTCTAGAGTCTTATATCTATATTTTCCACACAAAAAAAACGTTCATCTGTTCGTGTTTGTTTATTGTTTTGTGTTTAATTGTTCCTGTCTGGCTCAGGTTTAGCAGCCAATTCCGTCTTCACTTTAAACTTACCTACTAAGCTGAACTTTGCGTTTGCTAACTTCATAAACTTCTAAAGTCACATAAAAAGTGCTAGTAAACAATAAACGAGGTGAAATCTAAAAAGGAAGGCAGTCTAAGTCCTCTCTCGTTACTAAGCAATAACGTCTCGGTCCAGCACAGCGCCACCCGTGTAGCGCGACACACTTCTAAACACAAAATTATTTCAACAAACATACTATCTAAATCTCTTCGGCAAAAACTATTCCCAAAACATCCCGGAGATGGAAAGGAGCGGGAAAGAATCGGGAAACCTAAGGGCTCCCGTTGCCAAAGTGGCCGCATCCACCTTGACCGTGATGGTTGATCGATGGGAATTGAACAAAGAGGATCAATTTCCGATCAGCGCGAGAGCCGCTTTAATCAATGGGCACCGAACCCGGCGAAAGAGCCGACGCGAGAGCAACGCGCCGGCCTCTCAGCGCGACGCTCCTCGGGACTGGCTCACCGGTACACACCGCGAGTACAAAGCGAAAGGAAGCTGACCTGGAGCTGCTGCAAATCAAAGCGTTTCCAATATTGAAACATCGATCCCGCATTGGCCGCCATCTTGAGACATATTGAGACGGAATGAAAGGCTGATAGAGAGAGCGCGAGAGGGGCTGGAGTTCAGCGAGAGAGAGAGCGCGAGCGAGAGAGTGAGAGGCGGGGGAGCGCGCGCAAAACACGGAGCGGAGCAGATCGAACGGCGCGGGCGCGCGAGGAACGGAGTTATCGAACGAACGCCGACCTGCGATATTGAATAGGAAGGACTACTGAAAACAATTATTGAGAGCGTCCTCAATAAAAGGCAGAAAACGCGGGATGGAGTTTCCGCGTTGAGTCGAGCTCCCCGTGGTGCAGGAGCGGGAGGGGGATGCTGGATACGTTTTCATCCGTTAAAAGAAGAGAGTTTATACGGTTATTGATTTTTTTATTATCACTATAGATAGATATTACGAGACGCTGATCAGATCTGACGCGATCATGCGAGCAACGCGCCGCTTGAGTGGTTTTAGGTTTCTCATGGTCAGATGAAGAACCTTCTGGCCTGTTGTTGTGATCGTACACCCGATATATTGATTTCTGATTTGTTTTTATTTTTAATCCTATTGAAAATATATCGTATGTTCTTGCGTGTACGCAGTTGTCTTATAATGTTTTTGCTGTTGGTCGTCTACATGTCCAGCTACCCTCTGTTTGTACTCAAAAACCAATACATATATTATATTGATTTTATGGGCATTCTTGCGTGAAGAACGTGGATACGGAGATCGATAGCTTAAATAAAATGAAACACAATCTAACCGTTCTCCATATAAATACTGCATGAAGCGATATGCATTTTAAATGGTTATGGACGGTGTTTAAGATGGTGGCATTAGATGATTTGATGTTATAACGTAAACCCTTGTCCGGTCGATTCCTGATGAATTGTAAATACTGCTTTGGAACTTGAACTTGGAGAGCAGCGACCTCTATTGGATGTGTGTAGTATCGTCTCACCTCATTGTTTATGATACATGGTGATGATCCAAAGTAATCGTATTAATTGTCACAATTAATGATGATAACAAATCATTGTTTAGCCAACAGTGTTAATTGCTGGACAGTGATTACGATGATTACATAAATACATAATTTATTAAGTAAAATTATTAATATTATTATTATTATAAAATTAGTGGTAAAAAATTAAATACTACTTAGCTAGTGATTATACTATTAAATTATTTTAGAATTGCAATTATTTTAAAAGTACACACACACACACACACACAATTAAAAAAATTAGAATTACAATTCTAAAATAATTTAATAGGTTAATATAATTTAATATATATTAAATAATTATTTATATATATATATATATATACATGCATGCATACATACATACATACAATTAGTGATGTTAAAACATGAAACTGATTATGCTAATTTCAAAATACATTACTTATTTAGTAAAACTAAATATGATTATTTTTGCATTGTGTGTGTGTGTGTGTGAACTGTGCACACAAACACATATATAATAAAATATTAATATTAGATGTTCTTTAACTCTTTCTCATATGTGTGTGTATGTGTGTTCGTCCAAAGTTAATATTCTGTAGTGATTATTTTGCTCTTTTATCGTTTAAAGGTAATACGCTTAATACACTGTCAAAAATGGTGGAAACAATGTATAGAAACCATCAATTTTCCCATCCATTTACTTGTCACAATAATAATATTGGTCATTTCTACTTGCTTTTATAAGCTTTCAACTCAATTTCAATACAGGTTGTCACTTTGACCACTTTGATTGTAATTCAACTTTATTGTCATCGTGCAAAGTCCACAACAAATAAAATACAGTTAGCATCTAACATGTGCTTAAACAGTAAAACAACATTTAAATAAGAATTGCGTTAAATAAGAAAACCGCAGAATGTACCAAAGTGCTGTACTATACAATATAGTACAAAAATACAAAAGAAAAGAACAACAATACAGTTAAATACAATAATAGAAAAACATATATCTAATCTTATTAGAAAAAGAGATTAAAACAATTTTTTTTTTTTTTTTTTTAATCTAAAAACATTTTGTGGTACCATGCAAAAAAAAAAGAGTATGTATAAGTACACCAGAATTTATGTAAGAAAGTCAACAATGATCATTTTAACCTTAATTTATACCACCAGATTCCTGAGTCACCAGTTCCATGAGTTTGGTTCATCTGTAGAGCAGCCCTGATTCTCACCCTCACCACCGCACACAGACACTTAAAGAGAGAGGATGGGGGGTTCAGTTCAGACCCCGCAGGGTGGAGTGAGAATTGGAAGCTGGGAGAGTCCCATGGCTCCTCATAAGTGCTCCTCCCCTCGGTTCCCCTCACTGAGACAGCAGGGGAGCTGCGCAGGAGAGCCGGTCCCACTGGCGGTTTGTTTTTTCAGGCCCACTGGAGCCTCTGAGCACCCAGCCCCCCCTCTCTCCACCCAGGCGTGCACACACCTCATGGGAGCACAATTAAGAGCTATCTCTCCTGCCTGCCGAGCTGTGGAGGACTCCCTCCTCTACCCTTCCCCTTTTTTAATCAAATAAGCCTCCTCTTGAGGCTAGTCCTCGTTTAAAAAGTCGGCATGCAGGATTAGATTTTAATTATGGAGATGCAAAGACATGGCAAATGAACATAATGAAGAGACAAGCAGAGATGTGAGGAGGGCATTGTTCTGGTGATGTGTGTACATGACTGTTTCCACATGCACACCTGAGCAGTGGACAGGTGTCTGATATTTAGTCATAAACAATAAATCATTACCACAAATACAACATTTGAAATGTAAATTGCTTGCGTATTGTGTAATATGTAAGTCTATGAAGTTCGAACTATAGTTGTGCAGGTAATATATTTTGTAGTGGAAGATTATAAAAACTCGTACAACTGGGTAAACTGCTCCATCTGCAGGCAAACAAACTACAACTGAATACTGTTATATTTTTAAGACAGATACTTCAAACTAAATATAAACTATACACATATATTATGTATATTTTTGATTTCATATTATCTATATTATTACTTAACAATATATAAAAATTTGCTGCAAAAAAAGAAGTAAAAATAAACAAATAAAACTACACTGTACACAAATAGAACTGCACTGTTATAAAAAATATATATAATTATGATAATTATGTATTTAATTACGTATATTACATATTTCAGCTAGTTGTTGTTTAGTTTAAGTTAAAGTACTAAAATAATTAAAACTAAATTGATTAAAACTGAAAGCTAAAACTTAATTAATAAACTATATAGACATTAAAAAATGATTTTAAAAAATCACAAATATAGACATTAAAAATGATAAAAATCACAATGTCCATAAACATTTTACCAGAGAGATCAAAACGTGGCCCAATTACCTCACTTTACCATAAAGAACAGTGAGAGAAACATCAAATATGACTAAAAATAAAGAGATCGATGGCAGTGTATCATCATCTCTGTGTTGTCATATTAAGCAGCATGCATTTACATGCCTGTCGAGGTGTGATGGAACCATATGTCTAATGTGATTGACAGTAAGAAGCAGCTGTAGGAAGCTGACACTTCCCCGCCAGGCTCCCCATCAGTTGTGTTATTGCTAGCACACATAAGCAGACCTTGACTCTTTCTCGCCCCCCACCTGCCAGTCACACACCTAACATGGGCACGCTCCCTGTCGTGACCACACACACACACACACACACACACATGCACAATGCCAAGCAGGAGATCACAGCGACATTCCAAACATCCCATGGTGCAGTTCTTCTCCACAGCTCTTTTGGCCAGTGTTCGTTCAGTTGTCTGCGAGGACACTGCTAAAACAAGCTTTACACAGCCTGCTGCCATGCCGGATAGCTAGACAGATTATTTACGGCAGTCTGACGGCACATTACTTGGCTGTTTGTAAGAGCACATTTAAATCTGGCAAGCATGGGTTGACTGGCTATATTTGTAGTGCTGAGAATGGCTTTTGTTCAGTCCGATTGTTCGCAACAGATAATGGGAGACAAAGTAGAAACAATTTGTTCATAAGAGTTGCATGGCAAATTAAAGCCAAGGGCTTGACTGCGCTCACATGTTAAGACGACTGCATTCAAATGGACGAGTTCCATATGTGTATGTTCCAATAATGTGCAATCATTTTGCCCTGTACATACAGATCAATCAATTAGAATTCACAACCTTCTTCATAAATAAAGGTTTTGAGAGAGAAGTCCAGCCTCACATATGTTTTGGTGTTGCTTGCATACACATGTATTTTCATTGCAATTAAATATTAAATGAAAATATGTCATTGTAATGATGCAATAATCAATTAGCCATGTAACAGCAGTTTCTCATTGTGACAGCTTACTATATAGTGTGACAATATATTACTCCACCACTGGGGCATGTTGTCACGAAAGGTCAGCATGTGTTTAATGGACTGTATCTTTATTCCTGGGCAATAATGGTTGAATAATTAAAAAAAAAAATTTTTTTATATATACATATATAGCAACATTTTGATGTAGCTATTTTTTTTAAATACAACAAATATTAATCGGAGTGTGACAACTAGCCCCAGTCTCACCCATGCAAACTGTCCAAAATGAAACACAAAAAAATTATAAATTACATACATGAAACCTATTAAAAATTGCAATTTCATTATGTATCCCATGCAAATATGTATGTTTATGTATGTTATGTCAGTGTTGGGAGTAACGCATTACAAAAGTAATAATATTACAGTAGTATATTACTTTTTGCTGTAACGCAGTAATATAACGCATTACTAATCAAATTTGGGTAATATTATTACTCGTTACAATCTCAGTAACGCAAGTTACACTCAAAAGTAACTCAAAAGTAGTGTAATGCATTACAATTCAGAGACAGTAATATTGTAATGTAACTAATTACTTTCAAAAGACAGTAACTAGTAATATATAATGTATTACATTTTGGAAGTAACTTGCCCAACACTGGTTATGTATATTACAGAAAGGGTATATATAAACATACAGAATTTTTTTTTTTTTTGCATATATGTTGTTTTAATAAAGTTGTATATATAAATAAAAGCATATATTGTTGACATTTATGATTGGTACACATAATACTATATAAAAATTATCATAGAAATATTATTAACATTACAAATTTGACTATGAGGATTTTATATGTTAACTATCTTCATCTACCCAGAGAATGTATGTATGTGAAAATTATATATTACCTTATAGGTAACCTATAGCCTATAGCAATATCATTCTTGATACAGGGCAATATATCATATATATTATATATTACATTTCTGTTATCTGTTACACTAGTTTTAGCATCCATCCAGAATGTCTGAAACTTTTTGCACTGGATGGAGCCTTGTTAGATTGTGGTCCTAAGCCTTGTCTGCTCTCTACGCCTCCTGGCTGTGAAAATCAGTCTTGTAAGCTGGTCAAAAGTGTCTCTACTGACCACCAATGTAACAAGGGCATCAAATCATTAAAGTAATCCATGTAGCGGAGACATAACATCAACATCTGACCAAACGCACTGATGTGAGAAACTAGCCGGCTTCACACCGTCTTTAAACGACACATTAGACGTGTAGATGAGTCTTAAGGGGTTAGGACGCTCCAAATGATCCCAAGATAGCAAAGCCCACAAACTCTGATCACATCACCTAGCATCTGTCTGTACCAATAACTGGGGGGTGCAAGGGCTGGGTGATTCTCTATATGGCAAGTATTCTTGTATTGTTCCTCCTCCTTTGTCTAAACATAGAACAGGTGGGCCGTCAAGCCAATTGTGCCAGTATATAGCTGGAAACCAACGATGTCTGAGTGTCCCTCAGGCTTTTGAGACCAAGAACAGAGTAAAGAGAAGCTCTTCACAATGGTAGGCCTGCATCTCTTTGCTTTTGGACTCTTTAACATGGAAATGCTGGTGCAAGTGAGCGGTGTTGTTCTTCAGACTGAGAGAATGTATTATTTTATGTTAAAAAGTACATCTATGGATGGATTTATATATTTGCATCTTTAAAATTAGTTTTGCTTCCATGTACCTTGATCTTTGTGATGAGAGCAACTTTGTTTTAATTTTAGTAAGGTTTTCACTGAGTGAATATCATTGTCTGTTCCATTTTGTGTTAACTAAATGCAACTAAATTTGTGATGTACTTGAATCGGGCCACTATTTGAGAGTTCTCAACTTCCATTTTGTGCCATAGAGTGGTTAAAATGGCACAAACGTCTTAGAGGGCCATGTAATTTCTGCATTAATTTTAGAGTTTTATGTGCTTCAAAATTGCATTTAAAAAGCATAAGGCTGGAAAGAAAATCATCTAAACCACTTTTGCTTGATTTCCAGGCACCAAAGAAGGCCAAGAAGAAGGAAGCTGCCAGCTCCAACGTGTTTAGCATGTTTGAGCAGTCACAGATCCAGGAGTTCAAAGAGGTTTGTCATTTCTAGGATTCACTTATACCTAAACATTTTATTCTAGCATATTTTTAGGTACTTACATCTGCAAATCTGAATGCTCCTCCAGGCTTTCACCATCATGGACCAGAATAGAGATGGCTTTATTGACAAAAACGACCTGAGGGACACATTTGCTGCTTTGGGTGAGTGAAGCCTCACTGAATGACTATATACAGTGTAAATACTGGAGACTCTGAAGCTAGGTCTCAGTTACTTAAAGGCGTTTATCCTATTGAACTAACAAGAGTATTGTTTTAAGGATTGCAGTGGCCTCTCTTTAGACCCCTACTGAATGCTGTGAATCCTAAATGCGATTACAACACTATGTTTGTCACAGATTTAGATGCAAATGTCATCATGCTATTAAAGGTTTGATAAATGCATATATAGCAGGGTCCAAAAATCTGAGACCACTAGTAAAAATGCTTTATTTTGCTTTTTTATTTTCTTTTTTTTAAATATATAAACGTAACAATTTTAGAAAAGGTTTAAAATTTTATTTATTTATTTATTTTATTTTTATTTTCAAAATCCTAAAACCTCCCTTTTATTTTCAGGTTTAAATATAAAGGTTTTATATATAATATGAAAACTGACTTTCAGTGTGGCCTCGTAATCTGGTATCATAACTATTTAATTGCATTGAGCATCTACGAGCATTCCAGTTCACTCTCACTCCATTTGGACTATCAGAGGAAGTGGCGCTCTGTATTAATGTATATCTCTGTATGTGTATGTTTGGCAGGACGTCTCAACGTTGGCAATGATGAGCTTGATGAAATGCTAAAGGAAGCCTCCGGCCCTATTAACTTCACCGTCTTCCTCACCATGTTTGGAGAGAAGCTCAAAGGCAAGGATCAGATTTATCAGAATTGAAATGATAATCAAGCTAACGAGGTGCAAACAGCTGCAGAACCCAGCAGATATCAGGCACACTGCATACTGATATATGGATCATATAGTTCAGCATCAGTAGCTTGGATTTTGAATGCAACGTCCCCCAGAAATGACTTATATATTTGTTAATTAACATGTATTAGAGTATATAATTACAGACTAATCAATAATCTGTTACCTTTCTGTGACTGACAGGTACAGACCCCGAAGAGACTATTCTCAATGCCTTTAAGATCTTCGACCCAGAGGCCACAGGAATCCTTAAAGGAGAAGAGTAAGTAGATTTATGCAAATGTAAAAACGTTTCAGCACATCAGCGACTTTTGACTGGAAACAGTCTCATTGAAATGCACAGCATTTAATATATTTCTTTTGTTTCTCCTCACAGGATTAAATATCACCTTATGTCCCAGGCAGACAAATTTACAGAGGCTGAGGTACTACAGTGTCAGTTCAAAATTTAAATCTAATATTTAATTTTAAAATAAATAATTTAAAATCATTAAACTGTACTATTTGATATCAAAATATATAACAATTGTTCAATGGATTTTAATCATGATTTTTCAACATTTACCTAGGTAAACCAGATGTTCACAAATTTCCCCTTGGATGTGGCTGGCAACCTGGACTACAAAAACCTGTGCTACGTCATCACCCATGGAGAGGATAAGGAACAGGAGTAAAAACTACATTTCCCATGTTTCTCCATGTTTGTTCATGTCCATTTGTGTGTTGTCTTCTCCTTAAGCTCTGTTCCCGCCTTTTGTCAATAAAGAGATAAAAAAAATCAAGTCTAGTTACAGTTGTTATTGCAATAAACTGTTTTAACTTGCTCAGATAATAATAGATTTTTAAATAAATAAATATTTTCCCCATAACTTTTATTTAAAAAAATAAATAAATAAAAAAGTCAAAACAAAATACTAGCAATCAGGTTTTGGCTCTGGAAAGTGTTCAACAAACACTTCAGACACTTCTTCTTTCTTAACACAACAACAAGAAAAAGCCCAAGATTCGGAAAGATTTCGTTCCCTCCCGAGGGGATTACAAAAGCTCAAGCGCAACAATAAGCTCAAAGCCACACTGGAGTGTTGAACGGTGCTCTGCGAACAAGGTCAACAGGGCCTTTTGTGTCTCTCTGGCTATTCACTGCAGCCCTATTAATAGCAGCCCTTGGTGCGTTCTGCCATTTTGGGTTTTCAGCGAGTCAATGATAGGCTTTATGAATACAAACAGGTGAGCAGAGTTGTAAACGCAATTGATTGTGGTAGACGTTGCACTTTCTATACAGACAAAGGGTTGAATTTGGTTTTAAAGTTCTATTCCAGTCTATTTTTGAGACGGGAATTGTTTTTATACAAAGCCACGGCTAAGGCTGCTATATATAATTATGTGCATGAGGTCAATATAGGTCATCAATCAGAAAACAAAAAGGAAATGACAAGAAAAATGGGGCCTTTTTTGTTTTCTGGATCGAAGTCTTTATGATAAAACATTTATTTTCAGCTTGAATGTCTGCGGTATTAAATCATTATTCATGCCACATAAAAACCATTAAGAAGTGAATAGTGTCAAGAATGCTTTTTTGTATAATCAAGTATCATCTTTGTAGATTAATTAACCCAGACATCCTGCCCATCCAAAATCCTCACTTTTACTAGAATAAAAGAAATGAACTACAGTAAATAGACACTTCCGAGTTGAAAGCCAGATTTTAATAACTTTAGCAAAATCACATTCAGTCCGATTTCGTTCTGGTAAGTAACGCCCACTTTTCACCATCCAATCATTTCCTAATGGCTAAAATAAAGGCCAGCCCTTGAAATACATCACATTGTGGAAGTAAAACGGGTTGTGAATGGCTATAAAAACATATTTTTGACAGGTAAATACAGTGATTGCAAAATGTAGAAAAAACTGAACATAAAATACAAGTAAATAAAATAGAAAAGATCAGTGCCACTCTTATCATACTCATAAACAAATACATTGAGGGATCTGTCCTTCAAAGTAACAGACAGGAGATAAAGGCCTTGTGGTCACAAGTGTTTGTTATTTACTCTCCATACCCAACAGAGTCCGGCTACTCTCTGTCTGAGGTAAGAGGAGAAGAGGGTTTAGCGGCGCCAACATTTTTAGCACTGCCTGTTAGCATGAAGTCCGCCAGGAGATCTATTCCAGAACCGGAGTCCAACAGAGTGTCTGGGCAGAGCGACGACAGGAAAGAAACAAAAATAAAGGGAAATTTGTTGCAGAACCATGTGTCTAAATACAAGCAGTTGGCTGTATATTTCTAGTCCTCTGATGTCATTTTGCATTCTTAAAAAGCAATCAATCCCCATGAAACCTCAAAGTCATTACTAAATAATTGCAACACACGCTAACCTCTCTGGCAGCAATTGCTTATGCCATGAAGTCATAATGGTGCCCTGGAAGAAATTTGTTGCAGAACCATGTGTCTAAATACAAGCTGTATATTTCTAGTCCTCTGATGTCATTTTGCATTCTTAAAAAGCAATCAATCCCCATGAAACCTCAAAGTCATTACTAAATAATTGCAACACACGCTAACCTCTCTGGCAGCAATTGCTTATGCCATGAAGTCATAATGGTGCCCTGGAATCCAACCGCTCTCTAGTTAGAATTTATAACTGGAAATCTAGATTAATATTAATCCATAATTCTCACCATGAATGCCGATCATGTGTTCTAGAATGAGAACCCTCTCAGCCAGAATCTTCAGCGCTTCCCTCAACTGCTGCACCTGCAAGAAGGCGGGCTTTAGCATGTCAATCAAAAACTCCAAAACAATCCCAATTCTTTGGGCACCAGCCTTACCTCTGATGGTGTCTCTCCCGGCTCACCTTTAGGACCCGGAACACCCTATTCACAACATAAGAAAATGAGAATAAAGTGAATTTTATAATAATACATTTACAAATAAATATATAACCTAAATTATAAAAATGTATTAATGTAGTCGAATTAGCTCAAATAAAAAGTTTGGACCACAAAACCAGTCATAAGGGTCAATTTTTCGAAATTGAGATTTATACATCATCTGAAAGCTGAATAAATAAGCTTTCCACTGATGTATGGTTTGGCTGAGATACAACTATTTGAAAATCTGAGGGTGCAAAAAATCACAATATTGAGAAAATCACCTTTAAAGTTGTCCTTAGCAATGCATATTACTAATCAAAAATTAAGTTTTGATATATTTACGGTAGGAAATTTGCAAAATATCTTCATGGAACATGATCTTTATTTAATATCCTAATGATTTTTGGCATAAAAGAAAAATCGATCATTTTGACCCATACAATGTATTGTTGGCTATTGCTACAAATATACCCGTGCTACTTATGACAGGTTTTGTGGTCCAGGGTCACAAATGTAGGTCTTCGATGGCTTACTCTTTCTCCTGGATCTCCTTTGGGTCCCCTGTCACCTGGTGTGCCTGAAAAGCTTAAGGCAGCCTATGATAAATGTGAATTAATTGGTATACTGTGCCTTGTACATCTATACATATTGTCCAATTATTTATACATACTGTAAATGCATAGCATAGAGCACATCAGACAGACAGACAGATAGACAGATAGACAGATAGATAGATAGGATAGATAAGATAGATAAGATAGATAGATAGATAGATAGATAGATATAGATGACTTACATTTTTCCCTGGTGCACCTGGGTGTCCAGGTGGTCCGGCAGGCCCTGTTCAGCATGTATGGACAGAAGATTAAGTGTGTGAAGAAATGGCTGGGCAGTACAAGTTGATGCTGTTATGTATGCGCTGATATTCTTGCATACCTGGTGGACCAGGAGGGCCGGAGGGCCCAGGAGGACCAAGAAAAGCCTGCAGGTCACGATAGGCAGCTAAGTCACTATCTTCATCTGCAACATGTAAGATATGATCATACCGAGGTGAAAACAAATCAGATGTACTATTAAAATTGTATCTTGTGCAGCTGTACTGCTGTTCTGTTCAGTAGGATTTGGTGCTCAGGTTCTGCTTTGGGTTATCCAGATTCATGCTGCTTCACAGACAGCTAACAAATGACTCTGATTAACTGCTGACAGACAGAAACCAACCAGACTCTTAAACTGAGCCAGATCTCCGAGAGGTTCATTTAAGCTGATACTGTGCGAATGCTGTCATCTTATGGTCAAGTTGAGAATAACAAGTTGCTGCAGTTTTTGCAAAGACTGGATATAAAATTAATTGAAGCATTTGATATTTTCATTTCATTTTTCATTTAGTTATGCATTATTTTAATGCCATAAATTAATTAAAGTGATAAAACAGCATGTTTAATGTGGACTATTGTACTCACACTGGGCATGTTGTTTAGCCGTTAGAGTGAAAACATCTCCCCTGATGGAGAAAGGCCCTGGGGGTCCAGGTGGCCCAGGAAGGCCTCTTTCACCTGGTAGGCCTTGCATCCCTTGAGGTCCTGTAGAGTAAGCAGGGGAGCTCAATAAGCTCAATATTTGTTTTAATATTCCCAGTCAAGGTAAAGAGATAGTTCTTACCTCTAGGTCCTACGGGACCAGGTTTTCCAGAAAACCCTATCTTTCCTAAAGGTCCAGTAGGTCCAGGGGGACCTGGCGGCCCAACAAGTCCTGGTTGTCCTATTGGTCCTTATATATATATATATATATATATACACACACACACACACAATCACATATCTTACTTATCTAAATAAAAAATATACAAATATTTAAAATATAAAATTACAGTTCTTAAAGAACAGTTTAGCAACAATTATTTTCTTCTCACCTGGTCGGCCAATGGCATTGGGTGTTATTGGTGAGGGGCGTGTCCTGTCCACTTCATTATCAGCTGTTCTCTCAGGTGATTGGCTGGGCTGAGGGAGAGGGGGTGCCTCAGCATCTCTCAGTAACATTATCTGTTAAAAAAGCAAAACTGCATGCTTACTATCTTAACACAACTGCTTGATAGAAGAGATTACCTACATTTCTGTCTTACCTGAGCTTCAATGACACTCAAGCGCTCTTTGATGTCAGCATAACCAGTACAGTTCATGCACTCTAAAAGGATGAATGCAAAAAGAGATGTCAAGGTAACATGAAGTATGACAGTAGAGAAAGGGGAATTTCTAACCATAAAAAGTGATACATGATAGAGTGAATGGATTAAGCGAATGCTATAAATCTCTCAGCCATCTGTTGTGTCATAAGTCAAATCTATGATCGTTCAATCTAAAGAATGCTTTTACTAATGTTTTTGCAATATTATAATTGTATACTAGTCAAAGTAACTGATCTGAATAAAGTTTGTGTGATGTTCTCACACGTTAACTTAACAAAGACACATTCATTCATACTGTGCTTAAAATTCCATGGATCCTTCCAGAGTCACAGGCTTGTAGTCAAAAAATGAAATCAATCCCAAAACCTCAGTGTGAAACCAAAATAACAGTGGTATGATCAGTGCTGCTTTGTGAACAATGAGAATTTGTTAGAGACAGTAAATGAGTTCAATTACATTTTTGGTTAACATCCCTCCCAGGGGTAGAATAAGGAACAGAAAAACCAGACGCTGGCAAGCCATGAATTTCCATTTGCATAGAATCCTAGTGAAGGGAAATATCTCACTCTGGGTTTCCCCAACATTCACCTTTCTCATTTGAGAGAGATGCTCTTCACAGCATAGGGCTGGTCAGGGTGAAGACAACCACAAGGTGCTGGATCTCTCTATGGAAGAAGACAGATCTTCCAAGACAGCAGAGATTTAGGAATTATTTGGCATGAAATGAGATGATGATGAATGGCAGGTGATCTCTCAGTGGTGACATTTGAAATGCAATACAGCTATTTTTTAAACGAATGATGAGATTAGAATTTAAAGATCACCAGATGATGAGATCAGAAATTAAACTTTGCATCAAAATTCACTAAATAAAAAGAGTTTGAGATGCAATGACTAAAACTGGTCTACTTTAATGTACAGATTAATTGCCATTCCCATTTTACACATAATTTGATGAATTCTACCATTCAAAAGTTTGGATTCTGTAAGATTAAAGAAAAAAACAACAACTCTTATTCAGCAAGGACACGTTAAATTGATAAAAAGTGACAGTACGAACATTCATAATGTTCTTTTGAACTTTTTATTCCTGAAAGAATCCAGAAAAATATGTATCACGGTTTAGGCAGCACAACTGTTTCAACATTGATAAGAATAAGAAATGTTTCTTGCGCAGAGTAAATTACATTTGAAAATACATTAAAACAGAAAACAGTTATTTGCAATTGTAATAATATTTCACAATACTGTTGTTTTCACAACATTTACTGTATTAAGAAATAAATGCATGCAGGCTTTAGGAGCATAACCTAACCCTTCTTTTAAAAAAAAAAAGCAAAAAATTATAACAACCCAAAACTTTTACATGTTTTTTTTTTGGACATTGAATGTGATAAAATGTAGAACAAGACTTGATTTAATCAGGAACTAAACATAGCTTAAAACAAACAAATCTACTAAGAAAAAAATCCTTAATTCATAGGAGTGAGTTAAAACACAGGAAATATACAACCGTATATAACAACATAAACAACCTGAAACACAACGCTTGCTCATGTGCATTCAAATGAATCTATTTGCTAAAATAAATCTGCCTTTCACTATTTTAAAAACAGCTAAATTACTGGTCAACGTGGGTAGTTAATGGACCAAAGTTAGTGCTTTTTTTCACTGCTACTTCACCAAAACTTCACTTTGCACTTCTAGTTTCTTCCAATGAAACATTTACAACTACGAGCTTCATCATCTGCTCTCAACTGACTGCAATAGGCCACAAGCATGTCACAGTGTCATCAAAGGACAGTCTGGATGCCAGACCTCATGAAGGGACATTAGCTCATTCCATAAAATGCAAAGGAACAAATGTGTCACTCTTCACCACAATATACACATCCAACAGAGCAGAAAAATTTGACATGTCTCTGTTTTTCTGGATGGAAAGACATAGGATTGCATTAAAGGGCAATGCTAACTGCACGTCTGGAAACACCCATGATGGTAAACCCAAAGGATGCCATTCACTCTATATCTGTTTTGCTCAGAAAAACTCTAATTCTGTAATATTGACTTTGTAGGGACTCCATGGCACAGGGTGATGTATGATAGAAGACTGTGTGCAAGTTAAACTGAAGTTGAAGTTTGGCAGACTATGCAAATGCAGAATGAAATGTCCAGCTGTCTGACATGCCTGTTCTCCTCGTGCCTTGGGCATAACGCACAGCTCTGCTGGATACCGGACTGCTCTCAGATCAGTGGACAGCTGAACATTGGGGTATTCTGGAAAAACACCCAACGGATGAGCTGTAAAGAAGCACAGCGCAATGGGATCTGCAGATATACTGAGCCTCTATGATTTCTGCAGATGTGAGAGAGGCTTTAAACTGGCCATTTTTGGAACTAGCACAACGGTTTTATTAAAACTGACATGGTTAATAAAGTTATGCAGACATGTGCCAGCGCAGACATCAGTGATGTATTGATGTACCAAACCAGAGTGCGACTTGTGTCTTAGGAGAAGTACAAATACACAAATCATACATGCAAGCTGACCACATTAAGACTCCACACCCATTAACAGCATTTTGGCAGAGACTGATGGGGCTTTCAGAGATTATGAAGACACAAGATACTTTTGCATGTTCATCTGGGTGAATAAAGTTTATAAAAGGGGGTTATTGGTAAACTGCATTTCAGACAGAATCGGAATTAACTGTATTGCCAGATCTAAAGATCAACGTCATCAGCCTTTGCTTCTGCTGAATTCATTATTAGTAATGATCTTCAGTCTCTGTATCTGCTCTCAAACAAATACTTTGGGCACATGCATTGCAGAAAGACTGGTAACTGCATGCCTTTCCTCTTTGAGATTCATTGGCTGGGAAGTTTATCCCCCTAAAGCGTATAGTATATATTAAGCAGACTAAGCAAATCTAATTTCAATGCACTTTCATGTAATTCCAGAAGTCTCCATTTACTCATTTGGTTTGTGAAGGACCTAACCTCTAATAAACTAGAGCCCCCAGGTGCTACTTTAAAAAACCTAAATAATTAAAATTGGATTCTTGTGGCCATTTCATTTGATACATAATATCACTGGGAGTTGCTGTCTATTGAAAATTGGAATACCATTGTGGATCTATTACAGCTGTTGAGCCCAGCTGCAAATATCCATGTCTTGCATTTTGTTTGAAATATGATGTTCATGTTTCTGATCTATTTACATTTGTGATACTGTTTTTAGACTATTATGCATAGCCTACACTCTCATAAAAGTACAAAAGCTGTCACTGAGGCGGTACCTTTTCAAAAGCTACTAATATGTACACTGTAAAAAAAATTTCATAAAATTTACGGTAACCCTAACCCTAACCCTAACCGGCAGCTATGGTTGTAAGAATTTTACCGTAAAAAATATGGTGGCAACATTTTAGGTTTTACGGTTTTAACTTAAATTTACAGTTAAATACCGTAATTTCATTAACTGAAATAATGTTAATATACCAACCTAATGAAGTACTGAAATCTGTTTTGCACCTTTGTAATACACTGATAACCACCAAATGCAGGTGGTGATGAGAAAGTCACATGATGAACCAAAGCCCATCACAAGCAGCTTTTAAATAATAACATATATAGAAGGTGCACAGTGTCATTCACACAAACGCTAAACACCATCATGGTAACACACATGAAACTGAAATAATGCAATAAACATTCATTTAACAACATTAGGTGTAACACACAACCCTAATATACAAAACTGATAAGAAAAAACTAAGAAGAAACAGTTATTTCAATTAAAAAAAACATCAAATTTGAAATGTAATGCAGGAAATTCTGGGAATGTCAATTTACGGTTATTCACTGTAAATTATACAGTCTTTTACACTTCCAATAACGGTATACTACCGTAAAATTACATGTAATGTCCAATACCTTTTTTCACCGTATATAGTAGGGGAATTTACCATTAACCATTTAACAGGTTTTTACTGTAGCATTTTTTTTTTTTGTAGCACTTTTACCGTTAAATTCACCGTCATTTTTTACAGTGTACCATTTAGGTACTAATATGTATACTTTAGGCTTAAATATGTACCTTTAAGGTACGAAAATGCATCCTTTATGGGTAAATAAGGTGCATGGAGGTACCTTTTGAAAGGGTACTGTCCCAATGAGCTTTCATACTTTATTTTTTCCCCTAAAAGTATATGTTTTTCTTACACTGGCAGTGCAGGAATCAAGCAAGTAAGTTGGTGACTAGGTGGTAGTTGGACAGTCCGACTGGGTCAGATGTTTCATCAGTGTTTCTTGGTCTGAAAAGTTAATAAATCATAAAGGCCATGATATAGTCAAGTGAAATCGAAGAAATAACTAGTATGACGTCATTTCGAACAAAATTACGGCAAAACAAAGTTTGTTTCGGTAGTTAGCCAAACAGCTTGGCACAGCGAACTTTCCTTTAAAAAGTTCACAGTGGCAATGTTCAATAACAGTATACCGTTGCTCAGGTATTTCAAGCAAAAGAAGAAAAAAGAACTGCTGAAGGTATGAAATGAACACAAAAGTGCAATAAATCGTTTGAAGAGTAATTTAAAAAAAAAGTTGTTTTCAAATGAATAAATGTGATTATAGTTTTGATATTTTATTTGGAATAAAATAATTTGTCAATTTGATTCAGCCCTACTTTGTAATTATTTAGTCTAATTTACATACTTTTGGGGGGTTCCTACCCCATTTAAAGCTTAAACCCCCAAAAGGAAGACAAAACTTCAATGTAACAGAAGTACTAAACAGTAACAGAAAAGTGACAACAAAAATTAGATCACAAGTAAATCATTTATAATATATATGAATAAATTTACATAATCCACTGCATTCTTACAGATTAATTTAGGTACATCAACAAAAAACAGAAGCCGTTTGTTAAAAAAAAACTGTTTGGCTAAGTAGAGACACTGTTGGCACCTAAAGGCATTTTGAGTTGCTTAAAGGCTAATTCTCACTGCACCCACAGATGTTGACCAATGCAGACAATCACCAGATTACAGTATGTCACTTCTTAGACACTGCACATCCTGCCAAACAACGACTGAACATGTTCAGTCAGCAAAAACAAGCATTGACTGATGCCAACAGACACTAACAGGGATAACACAAAATCCACTGAACTTGTTTGCTGGCGTCTGTCTGTGAAGTGTGAATTAAATTTAAGAGGACATACCTCAGCAGACTGTAGCCTGAAAATGATTGAAATAATTTGCAAACAGCTTATATTCATCATAGGTCAAATACAATTTTGGGTTCACTGTCGTACAAGCTAACCTAACGAACAGGTAGACTTAATTGGCATGACCATCTGTGCGCCACCACAGAAATGAGATGATCTCACCCGCTGCAGGCAGCTGAGGGGGCTGGAGCACACGCGTCCTCATCAATCATGAGATACCACACCACAGACATCCCATTTTCCCACAGCCACTCTCACGGCTAGGGGTACTGATCACATTCTCAATTTAAAGGAATTTGTAGAGCAGGTGATAGATTTGAACCTCTGCCAGGCCTTCTGGAAACCTGGTATGGGGGTAGTAAGAAAGACAGCTGGAGTCGACTATGTATGTAGATATAGATAAGACTTTGACCAGGGCATTATGCTTTGACGAGGGCATTATGAGAAGTTCAAGTACCCAAGTAATTCTGCTGATGGGAATTGTTCCCATGAATGACTAATGCCTTTAGTCTAACAATCAGGGTTTAGTGGTTGGGATCCAGGAACCCCAAGGGAGCCATAATATTATGTATTACTGTAAAATGAATCAGTTCATATGTACTTTTCAAGACCCACAACTTTTTGTTTAGATTTCCTTTTAGGGATAGAATTCCTCAAACCACTGTTATTTGCACAGTGAATATAAATTAGACTAATTAAGTAAAAAAAAAAGTAGAGCCGCAGCAAATAGTAAAAAGGATTTAAGGAGACAAAATCTTTTACAAAATTTATTTTCTGAGCTGTTAAAGTGCATATGTTGACTTAAGATAAAACATTTTTAAGAAAAATTGTAATATATTTATTCAGATTTATAATATTTATTGAGAAATGCACTTTACAAACACATCTGGGCTGCGTTTCCCAAAAGCATCGTAAGCTTAAGTTGATCGTAGCTCCATTGGTTTCAATGGGTCTACGATGTACTTAAGCTTACGATGCTTTTGGGAAACGCAGCCCAGAACTGAATTGAAAATATTTCTTCTTTGCTTCTCTATCATATCTCTAATAAATGGAAAAAGGAAACACTGTCTTATGCTGTATTATGCAAAACAGAAAAACTTTTCTCAATAATAAAATAAAAAAAATTTAAATAGTAGTTCAGTAGTTAGTTTCAGAAATTGTAAGATTTTAATGTTTTTATTGTGTCTTATTTTATCAAGTCTATAATGTTTCATAAGTCTATAATGTTTCTGAAGTTTCTTATGCTCACCAAGGATGCATTTATTTGATCAAAATACAGTAAAAATAGTAATATTGTGAAATACTATTACAATTTAAAATAGCTATTTTCTATTTTAATATACTTTAAAATGTAATTTATTCCTATATGGCAAAACTGAATTTTTAGCATCATTCTCCAGTCTTCAGTGTCATACGATCCTTCAGAAATCATTCTAATATGCTGATTAGCTAAAAAAAAAAAAAAAACATTTCAACGATAGTGTGCTATCAATCTTGTGTTATATATCAATTGAGATATCAATCAAAATTCTACACCAAATCCAAAAACATAACCAAGTCTTATATTAGATTGTTAAGGATTTTGGATTTGTTGCATGCTATCTCTGGGAGTTGCACTCTAGTGACAATTGGAATATGGTTATGGGACAAAGGATCTCTTACAGCTGTCGATCCCAGCTGCAACCACCCACCCACACCTCAACAGCTTTGCACCAGTGCATTCCTTGACGTCTACTCATTCTTAGTCAAACATAAAGCTATCCTTTTCACATTGTCAAACACAACTGATCGGAATATCCAAGTTCTTGACATACTAATATTTATTGAGATGAAGAGAGGAACTGGCCTTAATATACAAGGAATGCATTAATGAACAAAACAAAGTTAACCTAGGGAGGGACGGCAACAAAACATCCAGCATTTCGCTGACTAATCTGATGGATGGGAATAGATTTATTTGTCTGGGCTGCATTAATGAACAAAACTTCATCACACTGGTATATTTTAATACAAGGCACACAAATTTATGACATTGTACATTCCTGAAGGACAAAACATCACTAAAGTGGTTGAACATGACCTCAACTAGTCACACAATTCTCAATAACTGTCAAACTGAGCTGAATAAACATTCAAACCACAACTCCAGGGGAGCATGAATCAGTTTAAAAGTTTCTTATTGCATTTCTGTTTACATTCATGGCTGGATTGTTCACTCTTATAGTTGGCTTGTTCTTACAACCAAGCTTTGAATCCTGCCAGAAGACAAGCGAGAAAGTGCAAGTCTGTGTGGTACGACAGTGGTTTCAGTTATGGTGATCGGTCGAATACACACAAAATGAAGTATTCTTATGGAACGTTCACACAGAAAGCATAGTTGCAGTTTCTTATAGTTAGTAGAATGCCTAGAGTGGACTATCAAAATAAAGTGTTTTATTTATATTTTTAGTTATTTTTATATCTTGTTTTTATAACACTATACTTATTATTTAACCCTTGCATTAAAATATTTGTGGTTTCTAATACAGCTGCTGCTGGAGCAAATTGGATATGCTAAAATAATATTTGCTATGATCTCCCATTTACCAAGTATGAATAGAAGTTTACCCTGCTAATGTTTACATCCACGCTCCAAACCCGGAAATATAAAAAGGCTCTATAATGAGTGAAATCAGACGCAGCATTCTTCGTTAGGCCTCATTACACATGACAACTAGAAATGTTGGGATTTCACACAGACTGACTTTGACCTAACTTGAGCTGTTTGACTGTGAGCCACAATCCAAATTCCAAAAATATGTTCTTAAATAAACCAAACACAGAGGGGCCTGAGACCCGGGGGATCGACAGCCTCAGGCTAAAGCTATGAGCCCAATGGAGAGGGATAAAAGGGTGGGAGGAAGGAGAAAGGGATGGGGAATGAAGATTTCTGATTTATTTACCATGTCAGAGATCATGGCGCCCTTGGATTTGACCCAAACTAAATCATCTGCATCTCACAGGGGATGATCTGAAAAGAGACACTGCAGACGGGCCAGCGTGTCTGCTGTGGGGGGGAGGAGGTTCATTAAACCATCCCCATCCAGAAAAACATGGGAATGTGTGTCATGGGTAAATGATCTCTATTGGGTTAGAAATTATTTGGACTCTTGTGTCCTCTACCACAACTAACTGTACTATGTCAAATGAATCAAAAAACGAATCAAAGCACTGACTCATTTCCTCAATGCAAAATATTTTCTTGCAGCTATTTATTTGTATAAATTAAAATGTATTTACCCAATATATCTGAAGACCCAGAGCTGTGCCGGTTTTGATTATGATTATATCTCTAGGATAACAGCAAAGTGAGTCAGTAAAGTGATAATATTCATACTGAGATCTCTGAATTTTGATTCGAAATTTTTGTTATGGCAAATCTGAGCATGCTTGTAACACAGTCATAATGCATTTTCTCCTGGTTAATGTAGAAACATGTTTATGCACTAAAGTTTTTGGTGTTCATATAGCGAGAAAGGAAATATATTCAGACGGGCATATAATTATGACACATTCACTTTGAGATTTCACACAGATGCTTGATTTCCACAGTCAGACCAGCTGTTGTCACTCACATTCTCACCCACACAATGAATGTAAGGGATCTTTCCTTTGTTGCTAAGAGATTTAAATAAAAAAAAATAACCACCCACCAAGCCATGCCAAGTCAAATGTGAGTGGTGTTCGCCCATGCAAATGTCTTGCTAGATGCTTGGCTGTTCTGGGTGGTTGCCAGGGCGTTGCTATGTGGTTGCTAGGTTGTTCTGAGTGGTTGCTAGGGTATTCTGGGTGGCTTTATATGGTTGCTGGCATACACAAGTCAAAAAAGGCCAACCAATAAATCCCTATACCTGGATGTTCTGGGTGGTTGCTAGGACATTGTTAGGAGGTTGCTAGGGTGTTCTGAGGGGTTTCTATTAGGGGCGCTTCCTCCAAGGAGGCAAAGGAGGCAGTGCCTCCTCAAAAAATTGGATGAGAAAAAAATTTGCAGTACAAAAATAACACAACGCAAATATTACAAAATATATCATTAAAAAGTTTATAAATCACTTGTTTTTCTAAAGAAACATTGCCCAACAGTGACACCAGCATAAAGATACGGTGGAAGTCTATGTCTCTCTCTCGCCTCCCCTGAGCCCATTGAGTTTTAACAGACCAGACTAATTAAAAAAGAAAGTAAAACTCACACACTTAGATAAAACCACTTTTACACTGTTACATCAAAATAAGACTTGAAATGACCTGAAAACATGATCTGTGGGAGATTTTAGTAAGTAATTAGCTTGGTGTAATTTAAAGTAAATCTCCTTGTCTGTGGCCAATATTTACCAAGCTTTGATGACTGATGATCAGAAAAATTCTAAAATAGTTAAAAGTTAATTATTAAAAACAAAAGCTGAACATATTTTCACAAATAAAATGTATTGTTTAAATTATACTGCCTTGAGTTGTTATTTTGGAATAAATGTAAAATGCTTAAAAACACTAACTTAATAAGATTCATAGAATATTGATTACATTGTTAATGTTAAAATATAAAATAGATTTTTTTTCTTTTTCTGATAGTGTAAGTAATGTTTATTTAACCAAGAAAATGTGACTGGGACATGAATTTACATTTGATAAAAAAATAAATAAAAAAAAACTGGGAGATCTCCTCATTTCAGATTGCTTGCTAACACAAGTGAGGCCAGCCACAAAATCATTATCTGTGTTTCTGAAATTGCATACTGTTTGAGTAGGTACTACATTTGAATTAGAACCTACTTTGTGACCGTAAAAAAAAAAGTACATTCTATATAGTATGAATATGGGTAGTATGAATAAAACTCAGATGTACTACATCCACCACGTTGTTACAGTCATGTGACCTACCAGCGTCAGTTGTATCGCTTCACGGCCATTCATACATCCTCTCCCGTGGCCTCATGGGATAGTGTCCATCAAATGCTTACTTCAGAACGATACCAGACGTAGTAGGTGATCCAGGTACTGTTTTTCGGATCCTATGAATTCGGACACACTACTCTGTTTGCGTACTGTTTTTCACATACTAAATAGTAGGAAAGTATTCGATTTTGGATGTAGCGTATGTTTGGGTGTTACGGGTGGTTGCTAAGGCATTGCTATCCAGTTTTCTAAGTGGTGTTTATGCGGTTGTTAGGGTCACAAGTCAAAAGAGGCCAACCATAAAATCTCTATGATAATTGTGCTATGTTTTGCTTGTCTTATCAAACACCACTAATAAATGTCTATGTAATTGGCTCACATCATCTAACAATTCCTTTGTCTTACAGTCATTCAAATGCTTCAGTGAACTTGAGATCAGCAAAAAATGAGCTCCCTCACCCTCTCTGCAGTCTTCTCCATGGAATCCTGGACAGCATCGCCATTCCAGAGAAGTGATTTTCCTGTAGGTCACTCTGTACACAGGTCTCACCAGAGTTCTGTAGCTGGGAAAATACAGAGAGGTAAAACACGCACAGAGTCTGTTAGTTGTCGTCCAAGTTAATGTGAGAGTGAATAGCGGAGTATAACCCAGTGTATACCATGAGATCATTTCTTTTCTTTGTACCTGATGAGGTTTGAACACGGTCCAGGCCATCGGCAACTCTGAAACAGTCGCTGCACAACAGTCTCGGTCCCATTTTGTGTCTGGCATGAAACAGTCTTCTGTACTGTGTACTGGCACCAGTTCCTTATTCGTTCCATGTTAAATAAACAATAACAATGACAAAGACCAGACCAATCAGAATACAGCTAAATTAAGAATTAAACAGAAAAAAAAATCCATGGAGAAATGAATGCACACATTTATTTACAATCAGACAACAAGGAAATGAAATCATGGAAAATAAGGGAAGTAGAGAGCTTGAGATTTCCTTTTTTTACAAAACTCAGATCGATGGCACTGCAAAGCAAACAGTTACGCGGCTTCAATAGTTTTAGTGCCACAATGTTTCTTCAAGAATCTCCTTCACTTCAAAAGCGAGATAAAATACAACACAGTGGACTGAGAGTCCTCTGAGAGACCCTCTCAGTGGCACAAGCATATCTTTTTTCTTTTAGCGCAGGAGACCGAATGATATATTCTCTCATATAACACCCAGAAGAGTCTGACAGACATTCTTGAAGAGAACTAAAACAAAAAACCAATGTGTGCCTGCATCTGCATGCTTTGTTTCTAAACTCAATCTGGTAAACTTCCCTTCTGATACGTCTCGGATGATTCAAAACATCCCAGTATTGTGACCTTGCACTGGTCATTTCATTATTCAAGTCATTTTCCTTAATTTTTTCACAGGAAAGACTGTGATGAGTTGTGACCGGACCACAGACACACAAGCTCCACAAGTCTAGACTAAAGAGCTTACCCTCAACCACACGGAAAACCATAAAATATTTTTTGGGAAAATGAATGTTTAATTTTTAACATAAATACTTTTGGCTTTGGTTTGGTTTATGCTTTTTCTGGGAACTTAATCAGGGGCTCACAGGGGCCTTAACAGATGTGTTTAGATAGATAGATAGATAGATAGATAGATAGATAGATAGATAGACAGACAGACAGATATCCAGACAGATAGATAGATAGACAGACAGACAGATATCCAGACAGATAGATAGATAGACAGACAGACAGATATCCAGACAGATAGATAGATAGACAGACAGACAGATATCCAGACAGATAGATAGATAGACAGACAGACAGATATCCAG
This sequence comes from Sinocyclocheilus rhinocerous, assembly GCF_001515625.1. Lineage (NCBI taxonomy): Eukaryota > Metazoa > Chordata > Actinopteri > Cypriniformes > Cyprinidae > Sinocyclocheilus > Sinocyclocheilus rhinocerous. Next base: position 308,625 of record NW_015663491.1, read on the forward strand.
ACAGATAGATAGATAGACAGACAGACAGATATCCAGACAGATAGATAGATAGACAGACAGACAGATATCCAGACAGACAGACAGACATATAGACAGATAGATAGATAGATAGATAGATAGATAACCAGACAGACAGACAGATAGATAGATAGATAGATAGATAGATAACCAGACAGACAGACAGATAGATAGATAG
>NW_015663491.1:309758-342232 GCF_001515625.1 Sinocyclocheilus rhinocerous
ACAGACAGACAGAGATAGATAGATAGATAGATAGATATCCAGACAGATAGATAGATAGACAGACAGACAGATATCCAGACAGACAGACAGACATATAGACAGATAGATAGATAGATAGATAGATAGATAGATAGATAACCAGACAGACAGACAGATAGATAGATAGATAGATAGATGGATAGATGGATAGATAGATAACCAGACAGATAGACAGACAGACAGACAGACAGATAGATAGATAGATAGATAGATAGATAGATAGATAGATAGATAGATAGAAAAAACAGACAAATAGATATATGGAATGACAGACAAAAAGACAGACAGATAGACACACACACACACACAATTTCAAGAATGTATTAAGTTTCAGAAATGTTTACATATGTACACATGCTAAGTTGTAAGCCACTAGAAATAAAATTCTGTTGAATTAGATCATATTAGAATTGTTAAACTATTCAAAGTTTTTCGAGTTCATTGACCTTAATCAATAATTCTGCAATATAATAAGGCTTTAAATCAATCAGTTCGATAAACCTAGAGACTCCAGCCGGTGAGAGGTTTACCTGCTGAGTGTGTTTGCTCCAGTGTTGTGTTCCGACACTGTGCGCTGCAGTCTCACTGGAACCTGATAAATAGCTGCTGAAGCTTTAAAAGCACGAAAGGAAAACATGAAAATACAAAGTTTCCAAAATCCCTCACGCATGGTCCGACGTCTAACAGCTCTTCCCATATTCCCTGTGCTTTATCTGATGTTATCCTGCTCAGACGAGTTGTTTTTCAACGCCTGAGTGAGTGAGTTATTGAGAGACCTGACGGGTGAGGAGTGACAGTCACTGACTAGAGTAAAATACAATCCCCTCTTCTGGAGTAAAACACTGGCTATGTCTCATAACCTGTTTGGCTGCCTATCTAGTACCTACTACATCATAGTCAGCATTGCCAAAAATGCTGCAGGCATCTAGGTACTGTGTAATCTATATGCCCAAATCAATACAGGGAGTTCTAAAATACAACCAGAAGGGAAAATATGTATTTAGTTGATAACAGATATTTCAAACATACAATGATGATACGTGAGGACATATTAATATATATATTAAAAAAATAAAAAAATAAAAAAGAGCGAAAGTAATAACTATTTTTTTATGAAAATGGTGTTTCAGCGCCACATGCCGGTCAAACGTTGGGTAACACCACAGATACTGAATCTCCGTTTGGATAATATTTTAGAAATATTATTACAATTTAAAGCAACAGTTTTCTATTTGAATATATTTTAAAGTGTAATTTGATGTGATGTAATGCTGAATTTTTCAGCAGTCATTATTCCAGTCTTCACAGTGTCACATGATCCTTCAGAAATCCTCAAGAAACATTTCTTATTACCAAGGTTGTTCTGCTTAATATTTTTATAGAAACCTTAAAACATTTTTTATAGGATTTTCTGATTAATAAAAAGGGGGGGGCAGCATTCATTTCAAATATCTTTTTTTTTTTACATTGTAAATGTCTCTTTTCATCATATTAATGCACCCTTGCTGAATAAAGGTATTAAATTCTTCACCAAGAAAACTTATTGAAACCCCACATTTTTGAACGGTAGCATACATTATTATTTTTAAAGAATAATGACAAAAATAAATCTTGAAAATGATCTTGAAATGTCTAAAATTGTAATGATATTTGCATCAAATAACAATACGACTGCTTCATCAACTTCAGTGTGCCCAATAGACCAGTGTGCAAAAAATAAAAGGTGGCATAAGAGACAGGCATTTTTAGGGGTGTGCTACAGAGACAAAAGAGTAAATGTTCAATTACTGCAACAAATGAGAGGAGGCACTACAGACCCTGAGACCAGAATCTACAAGCAGAAAATATAGATATTATATATAAGTGTAAACTTACTGAATTTGATTGAAGACACTCTTCATGTTGAGTCATTGTTTTTATTAAAAGGGAATGGTGTTGTCTAATGAGCTTATTTGTGCGTAAAGCGTGATGTGTTCAATTATATTTCAAATACCCTTATCATTTAACTCGTTATTTGTCTTTGTTTTGGAGGACATTTTCTTCAATAATGGCTAAGCCTTCAGTCAACATGAAATTAGTTTATGGCTTTCTTTTTTTAACAAGCATCACATTCTAATGACAATAAAATTAAACTAGTATCATTATAATAACTGTAACAGCAATTTCAACAAGAAGGGCTTTATAGTGATAGTACATTCATTCATTTTCACTGTAAACAGGAATGTCTAGTCAATAGTCTGGCTTTTTTTGGTTTTGGCCTATTAACGTTGAATTAATGCATCATTCATGTTATGTCAGAATTGGTGTAGGAGATAACAATTCAGAGATTCTACTATGAGATCTTCAAAAATCCTGACATGACCTGAATGGAAGCATATTGTGGGAGATATGAAGGGAAAGCAAAGGTTTGTAAATCTAAAATGTTGCAAAGCGATCCCATGCGATAATAAATATAGTGCTTTTTTGATGTCTGGTCCATAATTGTGTCTTTTGCAGCAGTTCTAGGAAGGTCAGTGATCAGTCTGACTGATTATCAATGCCCAGTGTACAGTGTGTGTGTGTGTGTGTGTGTGTGTTAGCTAAGAGGGGCTGCCTGGATGACCGAGACCTGCTCGGTACAGATTCTTTTCAGTGGTGGGGCTCCACAACTGTCCTCATCCTCCTGTACTCAGAGAAAAAGGAACAATTCATTATTAATTAGTTATTAATTTCATTAGTACAAAAGGTTTAATATAATATAACAAATAAATACTACAAAATATTTTATAAATACAAAATATAGTAAAATAAATAGCAAAACATTTTCAAAAAACATGAATTATATATTTTAAATATTATATATAGGTATTTATGTATTTTTTATGTTTCTGATATACAGCACTACAAAAAATTAAAAATTAAAAATAACATGAATTTAAAAGAAAGCAAGGTTCACAGCCTAAGGCAGAGGAACTGTCCCAGCATTCATGCTTTATTATGTAGAACCTCTGACTAGTTTTGTACCTGAGCAGTGAGGGGTAAAAGATCTTCTTTGATCAGTGTTGGCGGCTCATCTGCAATCTCACTTGACTGCAGCAGTGGCTCTAGGAAAAAAAAAGTTATCATTTTTAAAAGTGGGTCAACTGACTGAACGATTTCAGTGAACTTCTGTGAAATGTGTAGTTTTGGAGATAAGAGCATAATGTATTTGTTCAGATCACAATCACAATGACACAAAGAGGGCAAACAATCTCAGGTTAATATGACTAAATATTTAAGCAAAATTCATAAAATTACAAGCTTTATAAAACACTGGATATACCTTTGGAAATGTGTAATTTAATTATAAATAATAAAATAATACATAATTAATAAATAATACAAATCATTAGTAATATAATATAATATAATATAATATAAATGATAAATAAAAATAATTAGTTAATATATTTATATAATAAAATATAATGAATCCCTCAACTCAGAGGTTAACAATAAAATATCATAAAAATGCAAAATATTAAATATATATATAATATTACATAATAAATTACATTAATGAATCTTTCAGCTCTGAGATTAACATTAAACTCTCACAAACTCTTAAAAAATAAGTCTCACCTTCCATGATTTCTTGGCCGAGGGTGGGCGGCTGTGGGTCATCTGTACGGTAGTCTAGACTCTGAGGTGCAGGGCTGACCGGCTCACTGAGCTGTGGACTGGAGTTATTGCTGCTGTCTGCAGCTGCTTTATGCAGGTAGGAGTCTGACAGAGAACTTAGGTTGCTGTTCTCATCTGAGAAGGCAGGAGGCAACCAAGAGAAGATTAGAATTTGACATGAAAGAAGGAAAACAATACAATTCTGGCAGAATTTTAATTTCTGGGTGAACTATGCCTTTGAAATGCAAATGTTTACCTTGAAAATCTAACAGTACAGAAGAGTTATCAGATGACTCCTCTGTGGGAAAATTTTTCCGTTGGATCTCTCCACCCACAGACACTTTGCTCTTGTCCTTCTAAAAGACATCAGGTTATAGATACAGTAAATATAGTGAAGGAGTTTGGAAAATCCTTTACTTTACAGAAGTTGATCTAATGTATAAAATGAACTCTCAAACAATTAAAACCAAGAGAAATCATCATCTCAGATTTGTCATACCTCCTTTGTGTCCACTACAGGAACCCATTTAAATATTCTTAATGATGTATCTCCAACTGTGACCCATTTCTTCTCCCTGAAATAGAGGAATTGTGTAACAGGCTTCCCATATACATGACTTGAAAGCTCTATCAAGTTTCCATGTTAAAAATGCAACCATGCAGAAAAAAGCACTTATCAAGTTTCCATTTGGAGAAAGTTTAAAGGCTCCTCTAAGAGCTGCTTTTTCGGGACATGTGGGATTACAAAGTCCATTTGTTGATGAGTTGAACCCTATCCAATATCCCCATTTATTTCAATCACAAAAGTGCTTGGTTTTTGCTGGGCTAAACCCTGAGTGAATGTGCTTGGATTACTCTTGCACAGTAATTGAATAATATACTTACTAAACTATTAAAAAAAAGAAGTTTTTTTTTTTTTTAAGGTTACGGACAGTCCTAAATACGCTTCTTCAGAACATGAAGAAACCTTTTAAAAGTCCTCTCTAGATCCGCCTCTTTTTGCCACTTGTCCCATGAGAAAACAAAGACAAGCGCGCTGCCATTGGCTGTCTCTTGTGTCAATCAAACGGCATCCTCTTATAAAACTCCTCCTCCTTTCCGACTGAAGTTTCTCTTTTGAAAAACATTTCTCTCTTTCAAAGTATTGTGACGCCGCCCGTCATACTCACCATCTCCGTACTCTCTCGATAGCCGCCATCACTTTCTTAATGTCATCTTTAGCGCGGCTTCGGGTCTCCGCGCGGACCGAGCGACCCGACATTTCTGAATTTTATCAGTACTCGTACTGGAATCGTGTCGGTATCGCAGTCTGGCTTCGCTAATCTCGCATCGCGAGAACTCACGACTCCACTTTCCAGAGCTTCTTGACAGGTCCCACCTACTTATTGAGGGCACAGGTGGCTGCTGTGGTTTCGTTTGTTAAATTTATAGCAACTTTATTATAAGATTAAAAAGCCGCTAGTCATATATGTCACTCAACGACCGATGGCCCAAACCCATCTTGTAAAATTTTTACTTATTTATAATCAAAACTCTTTAATATAACTCAAAAAGGTCATAGTTCATTTCAAACTAAAAGTCTTCTGGGTCTGTTCTTATTTATTTTTAGATGAATTAAGATGGGATGAGATAAGATATTATTCTTAATATTTATTAAGAATAAATATGTGTTGTGTGATTATTCAAGTTAATGTTAAATATTATTTACGTTAATCAAGCTTAAGGCCAGCAATGTATAAGATAAAATGTAATAAAACAAAAAAGCAAATATGAGCGTTTTTGACATTTAGATTTAAAAAAAGTTAATAAACATATATATTTTAATTGTTTATATACTTTGTATACTTTTAATTATTTCAAAATAGCTGATAGCACTTCCTTAAAGGTTCTTTGATGATAAAATATTCCCAGTTCAATATGCACACAACTGTAAGTAGACATAATTATAAAAAGTCAAATATAATGAAGTGCAAAGGCAAAACACAGTGACTAAACATTTGTAAAATTTAGTTATCAGATTATGATCTGTCTTTTGTCAGGCAGGTTTGGCTCAGTTATGCTCATTTAGAGAAATAATGAATAATGAAAACAATCAACAGAAAATTATATATATATATATATATATGTGTGTGTGTGTGTGTGTAAATAAAAGGGTGTTTCCATTTCAGTATGACTGTATTTTGCCTTTGTAGGACATATTTCCCCTTAAAAGTGTAAATGTCACCTTAAAAGCCACAAAGAGATGGCAGTAGAAAAATCAGTGAAAGAGGAACAAAAGTAATTGACAAACACTTAAAAACACCCAATTTATTCAATAAAATCAGCATGCTCAGGGCTCTACGCTTATTTTTCTTTTTAGGAGCACTTGTGCTCCTAACTTAAAAAATTTAGGAGCACAGTCAAAAATTTAGGAGCACCTTCTAATCAATAATCAAAAATTTGCTTTCCCATTACGAGGTGATATTTGACTCAAAGTGATTTACAGTGGAATTTTGTTTTTACCTTTGTAATGGCATTTTTCTAACTTTATTAAAAGTGTCATCTTTTATGTCCAATTTTTAAAAAATTATATTTTATAAGCTTTTTAAAAATTCGAATTAAAACCACATAATAAGAACAAGTAGAATAAGAAGAATAAGTTACTAATCAAATGAAATCAGTATTAAAATTAATTTGTACAGAGGTGGATGTTTTCATAGTCGCACGCAGTAGTTTTCAGTCGCAAATGCGACTGAAATTGTCGCACTGTAGAGCCCTGATGCTAAAGCAACTTAATACTGAAACCAAAAACAGACTAAATTTCCAGTGAAAACAAATCAGCTTTTAGTTCTTTGTTGCATTCAGCACTGTGCCCAGAGCATTCTGGGCATCTGTTATCTGCTGCTGGAGTCTCTGTCGCACTCCATCATTTGAGGCTTTCTTCAGCATGGTCTGCATGTCCTGGATGGCAGCACGGTAACCAGTTACATTGTGAAAGACGCGAATGGCACGGTCCCCACTACTCACTAGGAAACGATTGTTGATGTCAAACTTAAGGTCGGTTATCTCTTTGCTGTGAACACCGTGAAACTCCTCCTCTAGTTCACCAGTGCTGGCACTGTACATGGCTAGATCACAACCGTTTGATATGGCTACTACACGACCGTCGGGAGACAGGGCAATGCGGCTCCCCTCTGACACCTGACATGGCACGGTCTGGAGCAAATATGGGTCCTGCTTTTTCTTATACTCCACATCAGTGTCCCACAGCTTCCACGTGCCGTCTTTGGAAACCGTCACCATTCTGTAAATGGAAGTGACTGAAATGTTATTAAATATAGCTACATCTAAATTTAATGGAAAGTTCAAATAAGGTTTCTGCACTGTTCAGACTCAAGTAAATATTAACACATCTTAATCACGTCATTAAATCTCTGTTCACTAATTAATAACTGTTGCTTTTGTTAACTAAAACAAATAAAATTGTTTTGTTAATTCAAAAAGATGAAATAAAATATAAATATAAGACGAAAATCTTACAAATCTGACTGAAACAAGTTTTTATTTTAATTTGAAGTACTTAAATTACAGAAAAAACTGACAAAAAATAAAAAAAGACTAAAATTAAAATAAAATCCAATTCAAAATATTTAAGATCATTCAAAACATTAATACATGCTATAATAGTATTACTATATTATATATTAATTGATATGACTTAGTTATGTATTTATGATTTTATTTATATAAATATATTTATATTATTATATATTTTGCTCAATGGTAAAAGATGAGATGATCTTGCCTCCGAGAGTCATTGGAGAAATCAAAGGAGTAAACCCCAGCCGAGTGTCCCTTAAGGTCAAATGCACGGGCGACCTCTTTGAACTCCCCTGATTTAGCAAAGCAAACCTCCCACACCTTCACATCAGGGGTAAAACCACAGGAAGCAACAAACCTTATGAGAAGGAAAAAAATAGAGGTTTTCAATCCGTTTCATTTATATCTGCATTACGACCATATTCTTTATTACCACTGATGCGGCACATTAATCTTTTTATGACTCTGTCACTCTTTGTGTTGCAAAGAGGGTTTCATCAAAGAAAGGACATTAAAGGGTTAGTTCACCCAAAAATGAAAATTAGCTTGTGTTTTACTTACCCTCGAAGCATCCTAGGTGTATATGACTTTCTTCTTTCAGACAAATCCAGTCAGAGTTATATTAAAAATTGTCTTTGATCTTGACTAGCATATCTCAGAGGCGCACACGCTGTGCATACGTCATATGCCTTCCGCCGGAACGAATCCGCGTATGATAGATAACGGAAGTGAGAGAAAAATAACACGTTTAACTACATTAAAAATGTCAATTCAGACTGTTTTTACTGCAAAAACATTTCACTAACATTATAAGTGTATATATCAGCAGGAAATGAAAAATATATGATATGAGCCCTTTAAAGACTAGAGGTTTAAAAAAAAAAAAACCTTCCACACGGTGACACAGCAACATGCGAGTTGGTCATCTGATTCGTGTTGATAGTAGCTAAAACCTCTCCCTTCAGATCCCAGATCACAATGGTGGTGTCAACAGAGGCAGACATTATAAATTTGCCTGAAAACAGAATATACAATTACTATTTAAGTCTTACGTAAGCTTGCTTAGCCTATGTTCATCCCATTTAGTTTAGCTGCATTTAATTACTGGAGTCCACCGACCTGTCTCTGCAATTCCGATGTTGATTGCGACCCCCTTGTGTTTCTGAGGGAAATCCTCTGAGGCAGCTTTGAAACTGAATGTCCCATCATCCTTTTTAATCATCTTATAGATGTGAATGGTCTCTCCATTAGCCAGCCAAGTGATAAACGCTCTAGGGACGAACACAAACCAGTCAGCAGCAAGAACAGTTACAGAAAACTGTTAGATTTAACCTAATTGAACTGCGTGTTATTAATGAAGCCGAACATACCGAGAGTCTGGGCTGAAGCGGACGAGTGTGGCATGGTCAAACTCAACGTTGGCCCGCAAGCACTTGTGATCTCGATCCAGGAAGTCTTTAGTGCTCCAGATCCTGATGGTACGATCATCCGAGCAAGACGCAAGGTATTTGCCATTGCTACTAAAATCCAGACAGGTGACATTACCACTGTGATTCTAGAAAGGAGAAATGAAATGCACAGAAATATCAATATATAAGACTTTGACATGCACCTAAAGACAACATTTTGAAATCTTGATATTTGAAATAGGATTATATGAGTAAACAATTATAATTATAACTATTATGAAGCAGGGGCTCAAGGTTTGTATAAATGTGTTTTTTAAAATGTAATTTTCAGCAGCCATTACTTCAGCCTTTAATGTAACTATATCTTCAGAAATCATTCTAACATGCTGCTCATTTTTTTATTATTATCAACGTTGAAAACAGTTTTATAGAAAACATTATAAATGTCTTTACTGTAACAAGCCTTGACAGTAAATGTGTTTATTATATCTGAGGAATCACCTTTAAAGAGGAAGCCAGTAGCTTGTGTGTGAATGTGTGCTGCTGCGGTTTCTCCTTACGGGGGCGCTGTTGATGCTTCTGCTTTTTGGAAGAAGCTTTCGCTGCATTTTCCTCCACTGAAACATTATCCAGCAGATTTATTGTGGAGACATATGACATAAAAATAAACTACTTTAAAACATAAACATTAACTAATTTAAAATACCGTTAGGTCAGTGACAAGAAATCAACTTCAAGTTGCTGGCAGGTGTGAGAGAGACACGCTTACCCGGTGCACTGGTGTCTTTCTTCTGTTCGTTCTGCTCAGATAATTCGCCTTTCTGTCTGCCAACAGCCACGGCCACTAACACAACCAGCGCACCTATCAGTAGTGATAGTGCAAAGATCGCAGCAAACTCCATCTTGGCGAGATCTGTGCCACGTTTTCACTCCTGACACAAGCAAGCAGACTCAGAGCCTGGCTGTGAAGCTGCAGATCTGTCTTTCTCTCTTTTCTGTAACTCGAGTCGCATTTAGTTCCACTTCACTGCAGTGACTCGCTGGCAGCTTGACTGCTGCTACACATAACCGTGATCTTCTCTGACTATCCTTGTGCATCAAACTTCTCAGTCGTTACGCGACAGTCCCCTGTATTTGTTTTGAAAATTGCAGAATTTGTTATATAAATTACGTGTATGTAATGAAATCTCAAAACAGGGCTGTTTTCTCATAGAATTAATTATATTGTACGGAATCTAGTGACAAACGTCTACTAACCACCGCGCAGCCGCGAGATTCTCTCCTTCTTCTTCTTCTTCTTCTTCTTTTAGGATTTAATGGCGGTTGGCATCCTTCGTTGTGGAGTGAATGACTTTGGTAAAGTTCGCGCTATTAGCGCCACTAGCGGTGTGGAGTCTCAGCAGAGCATAACTTTAGACCGACGTTAAAGGGGTCATATGATGTTGCTAAAAAGAACATTATTTTGTGTATTTGGTGTGCTTGTAACACTCCAAAGAGAAAGGAAAAATTGAAATCGCATCATATGACCCCTTTAAATTCTCTGTTTTTTTTTTATTTGGATCGTGGATAATTAAAGTGGAAGTTTTTAACAACTAGATAATCAGGTTAAAATATGTACAGGCTCGCACTGACACCACATGTTTGTGAAAAACTGGATGATCATGTTGCCCAGCACTCAATTGAATTAGTGGCCTGGCCTGGATAAAATGAAGGACATATTAACAAATATTTCTTCATTCATACATTTTCTTACTTTTATTTTTATTTTTTTAATCCTAAAAACTTTTTCAGGTTGCTTTCTATATTTATTGCATTTTACTTAAGGTGCTGCGTTATTCAGTTCTATTTGCATAATATCCTCTGTCAAATGCACACATATAGATAAATAATATATAAAAAATATTATTCACAACAAATTCAAAGATTTGTTAGCTTTAAAGTACATGAGATTGTATTTAAAACCATTTATTTATTATGTGATTTCGGATGGAAACCAAATATTGGGGAAAAAAATAGATTTTATCCATCAGGAATACTAGATTTTTAAATTTAATAGTATTGATTAATATGAATTTTATATAACAAATTTCCTTTATTTTTTTGTTTGTTTTGGGGGTGTAAAATTAATTTACATTAATATATAAACTACACACTTCATATATATATATATATATATATACAATAGTCAACATTTGAAGTGGATCAAAAATGTTCATTAAAGTTGTCCTAAGATAAGAACGCATTTTGGTTTTAGGACAACTTTGATGAAAGGTTTTGATCCACTTCAAATTTTGACTACTGTATATGAAGTGTGTAGTTTATTTAGTCTATACATTAATACAAGTTCAACACAAATACAACACCTCAGAGACGAGTCCATACATGCATTTATTAGAAGGCCAACCCATTTTTTAAAAAGGAAACAAAAAATAGAAAATATTTCCAGTTAGCACTTACAATACAATATATCCTTGTATGACATTTATATTGATTCATTCTTTTTGACATCATCAAACCACAGGTGGTACAGCATGACATCATACAACAAATATAATCTGAGTTATTATTTAAAAAAACTAAGGTCCCCGCTTCCTCTTAAAGGGGTCATATGATGCGATTTCAAGTTTTCCTTTCTCTTTGGAGTGTTACAAACTGTTCGTGAATAGATAAGATCCCTAAAGTTGCAAAGACTAAAGTCTCAAACCCAAAGAGATATTCTTTATAAAAGTTAAGACTCATCCACGCCCTCCTAAAACGTCTCGTTTTCATAATCAGACATTTCATGCATTCATTTAAAAAAATAAAAAAATTAGGATAATCACCTCCAGGGTCTTAATAATTTGTTGAAATTGTCCACTGATTTTGATAAATTCAAACAAAAGACTTGCGCTGGCCTTATAGTCACAGTCAGACTTTCAACAACGAGAAGTGCTCAGTTAGTAACAAAACCTTCCATCATATTGGTCCTAATTCTTAACCAACTTCCAAAATTGGACCTCAGCTATAAATTATATCATATACCTAATTTCTCAGTAGCTGAACATCTGTGGTGCTGCGGCGGTCTGTTGTTGGGGAGGTCCTGTGACCTGCGGCTGAATCTGATGCCTTTGTTCTGGCAGTGGTTGTGGCTGTTCTGGGGGGGCCTGAGAGTCTGTCTGGGTTTCATCTATGGTGGCCGCATGAGCTCCGTCGGTCGGTGCGACGGGCCTCCAGGTTAGAGTGGGCTGCTCCAGCTGGTGGGAGATCGGGTTGACGAAGGTAGTGAGGTTGATGAAATGCGCAACCGATTGTGGAGCTGCGGCCCCCGTGGATCCCACCGCCTCTGACTGGAGATCCGCCGGCCGGTTGTGCAGCATTGCCGAACCGCTGACAGCATCAAATGTCACAGTGAGGATGGAGCTGTCCAGGGTGAGGGGGCGATCGCTTGGAGCGAGGTGGCCAACAGCGACGGGCTGCAGGTTGCTGAACTGTGCAGGAGTGGGTGTGGTGATGGGGGTCACGGTGATGTTGGTCAAACTGACCGAGCTGGAGGGGGCTGGAGGGGCGCTGGGGTCAGCCAGCACTACCACCTGTGTGTGTACATTGGACAGAGGAGATTATTCAATATAATCGAATGAAACAACACTTAAAATCAAAGTTGGATTAAAAGTTAAACAAAATATTTGACCATTAAAAAAAAAAAGATTTTATCACTCAGGAATTGATTTGGTCTAGGGAAACACTACATACATTGACCGATATTAGATATTTATGTATTAATGTAATAAATTGAATAAAATTTTAGTTTAATGACACTGTTAAATGTAATCTTTACTAAATCTCAAAATGAATATCCATTTTTTTTACCATATATTATTAAGTTATGATGCCTAAATTAACTTAAACAATTAAGTTTTGGTGTTTAATCTTTAACTTCTTTGGGCAAATAGAATTGTATTATCTGCCAATCATCAGTTTCAGCCATTACATGAAAATAATTATCTGTTTATCATCAGAATTTTCATATCGGTAATTGAATTGTGAAAAGAATCATGCTCAATATGACCAGGAATGTGCATTATGGAAGTGAATAGGGTTCATTTTTAAATTGATTAAATTAATTTAATAACACTGTTAAATGTAATCTCCAGCCAATCTTAAAATTAATATAAATTTTTCATACTGTACATTATGTTATGATACCCAAAAAATGGATTTTAGGGTTTAATTTTTAATTTACTTAGAAAAAATAATATAACATCTTATCTAGTTAAAGCTGCAGTCCGTAACTTTTGGCGCGTTAGCGGTTAATAAACAGAACTGCGTGCTTCTTGCAGAAGAACATTGTAGCCGGAGCTACTTTTCTCTGTTTATATCTGACGAATCATGCAGGTACTGGGCTACTCTGCAGCGGTACCAACCCAAACCAGTCTAAATTAGTCTGAATATAAACACTTATTATAGGTGTACCGTAGTGATTCAGGAAAAGCCAAAACACGGTTCGGAAAATGGATTCACGGTGTACTCGCTTATTATATAAATTATTGTAAATTTTGAACACAAATAAGATATGGACTGCAGCTTTAACTAAAATATGAATGAACTTATTTAGACACATAGTATAGATTTTTAATTGAATTGTGAAAAGAATCAGGCTCAATAAGACCAGCAATATGCATTAACAAAATAAACAGGGTTGATTTTTATTTCATGTTAACTTGGCAAAATGCTTGGAAATCATTTCTGATAGAACAAACCTGTTGAATGCTCTGCACAGCAGAGTTGGTTTCATCTCCCACAGTGGTGGAGAACTCAGTGGTTTTGCTGGTGAAGTCAGCGTACTCGTCTGAATCAGATAGCTCAGGCTCATGAGGCAGGTGTTTTGCCCTCTTCTTGGAGGGATTGGAGTTCCTGGAGACTTTTTCTGCAGTGAGAGAGCCTTTCTCCAGAGTCAGAGATGGCTGAACACCAGCGAGAATGACGAACAGAAACCAAATCAGGAAAAAACACATTCAAATGTCTCTCATGCAACTCTATCCTCCTTTAATTTTAATTCTTTGTCTATCATCACACAATACAGGCTGTTAAAAGACAAACCTGTGAAATGCTGATGGTGGAGGCGTCGACTGTTGAGGGTTCTTGAAGATCAAAGTCACCCAATCGTACTGTCACAATCTGCTGAGATCATATGAAACTTAGGTTTCCATAAGCTCAAAAATGTTAAAGATATGAGTGACAAAGTGAAATGAAAATGTCCTTTAAGTTCAGTGAGTATTTTGTCATTTCATAATCTTTTATTCATAATTATTTTAGTCTATTTTACTGACTAAAATAGTGTGTAAATTACAGTAAAAATAATAATATTGTGAAATATTATTACAATTTAAAAGAACTATTTTATGTTTGCATATTTTTTTGCTGCTTGATATTTTTTCTGGACACTGATAAACTACCATTCAAAAGTTTGGGGTAAGTAAGATTAAAAAAGACTTGTATTCAGCAAGGATGCATTAAATTGGTCAAAAGTGACAGTAAAGACAGACAGTTTTATTTTACTGACTAAGACAGCATGTCATTTATTCAATAAATACATTACTTATTTGATGAAAACATATAGATAGATATTTTAAAAATAAACATTTTGAAAAATGTATAGTTTATTTAATTTAAATGTGTAGAATTCACAAAAGAATGTATAAAATGTTTTAAATGTATAACAAGATTTATCAATACAAAATACATGAACGATGGTTGAATTATTTGATGCAAATTTTGTACATTTACGTTTATACATTTAGCAGACATTTTATCCAATGTGACTTACAAACATCACATTTTCCACGTTTCCTCTTCTATGTCACTGTTAGTGCATTGTTAATATCTTGTCATGAATTTTCTTTCTCATCATACATACCAGTGTTTTAATTCAAATAATTTAATAATCATCATTTTTATATCATCTTAATTATCATTGACAATATCAGAAAAACCTTTTTCAAAAAAATCATTTTATCACTAATGTCATTAACCTTCGAGGCGTGTAGTGTCTCACCTCGGGGTGTTTGCGGCGCATGTGGCGGTTCATGGAGGCGCGTGTGGAGACTTTGGTGCCACACAGGTGGCAGCTCTGAGCCTCTACTTTCTCATGGGTCAACTGCATGTGTTTCTGCAGCATATACTGCGTCACATACTTCTTGTCACAGACGGCGCAAGAAAACGTCTTTCCGACTACAAAAGAGAAACAGATGAGAGTAAATATCTGACTGTTTTTCTGTAACTATACCAAACTCTGTTATATTTCAGTGAACTGTACCTGTATGAATAAGCTTGTGCGTCTCCATTGTGTTTCTCTCACTAAACGTCTTCCCGCACAGTTCACACATGAAGTCCTTTGTGCCTGAAGGAATACATTATTATATTTTGAATCTTGTTTTGCAATATGTATCATATGTAACATTACAGTACATGTCTAGAATGTTGCTCACCCATGTGTCTTTTGTAATGCTTCAGCATGTTAACTTTCTGGGCAAATTTGCGGTTACACTCTTTGCATTCGTATTCTTTAATTCCCTTGTGCAGCTTCATATGATGCCGTAGAGCATGTTTTGTCTTCATGCCTGGAAAACACAGACAAATGTATGTACTCATCCCATAAATGTGTTGCTTTTGGAATCACTTATGGTTCAAATTAAACCACAGTGTCTCACATTATCATGCAAGATGTATTATGGGATAGAGAGGGATAAGTGTCCATACCTTTCCCACATTCTGCACACAGGAAGTCTCTGACGTTGTCATGGACTCTTAGATGTTCCTTTAGCATGTCTTTCCTGGCGAAAGACTTTCCACACTGATCACAGCAATGGCTCTTCACTCCTGCGGTGGCGAGTGGGTTTAGCATTTACTAAGCCTTGTATATCAAATTAATTACACTGCACTAATTTCTACCTGTGTAATATATTGGTAATTATAGACTATTATTATTATTATTATTTACTTTATTTATCCCTCATAAGGGAAATTTGTTTTGGGCAATACAGATAGACCACGTAACAAGATTCCTGCATTTGTAAGCAATCATGTCCTTATGTTTTTCACATTTGAGTTTAACAATCCTGTCGCCAAAGGAACAAAAAAATTCTTATAGCGTTTGTATCTGAACCTCTGAGTGCGGTAACGCCAACCAGATGGAAGTAGTTCAAATTCTGTGTAAAGCACATGACAAGGGTCCATTTTCCTTGCCTGCCTGAGAACAATTTTGCTAAAAGTAGATTGTAGAGGCGGATAAACCCCCATACCGACCACCTTCATTGCAGTATGCACCAAGCGGTTCACCTGAGATCCGTGACTGTCAGGTTACCAAACCAGGCCGCTATGCCATACAACAAAACAGACTCAATACAGGCATGATAAGACATTAACATAACCCTCTGTGTAACCCCAAAAAGTCTGAGCCTCCGTAAAAAGTAAATTTTTTGTTGCACCTTCCGACACAGATAATCTACATGCACCTCCCATGAAAGCTTGTCATCAATAAATAGACCCAGGTATTTGAACGAGATAACCTGTCTAATGGGCTCATTTTAAATCATAATAGGTGAATGGTTGCCCACCAACTTGGGGCCAAAAATCATTTCCTCCATTTTTCTAACATTGATTACAAGATTGTGTTCTTTACTCCATGTAACGAAGTTGGCAATCTCTGTGGCATAATGTTGAATGTCCTTATCCCTATACAGAAGACCAAGAATAGCAGTGTCATCTGAAAATGTAACAACAACATTCCCAGGATAGTGACTCCTGTACTCATTGGTGTACAGTGTAAATAACAATGGTGAACATCTTACTTCACCTCTATCCTGTAATGTCTCTTCGGCTTCCTTTACACATAAATTTGTTACTTTCTTTTTTCTCTTTTTTTATTGTTATTTATTTTTTTATTTTTTATATAGGTTATGTATTATGTTTGTGTTTGGTCTTAAAATGTAAAAAAAAAAAAAAAGTGTGTTAAAAATTTGTAATCTATTTTCTTGTTGTAATAATATTTGTTTTAATAAAATTTTGAACATAACAATGGTGAACATACACACCCCTGGGGAACTCCAATACTGATAGACCTACATTCAGAAAGAGTCCAATTCTAACTTGCTGTGTCCTACCCGTGAGAAATGAATGAAACCGAAGAACATTGTATGGATTAACAGCCATACTATTTAGTTTGGAGAGCATAAGGTGCTCACCTGTGTGGATGATTTTGTGCCTGTCCAGGTTGCCGATGCTGTTAAAAATACGTCCGCACATGTCACATGGATGAATAAATCTGCAAAGAAAAAAGTAGTGGAATTTAACTATGCTACAAAAAGAAACCTCATGAAGTTACCCTCAGTGTGTAAAAGCTGTGTCTTACTTCTGCACTGCAGGATCAGGCAGGTGGTCTCTGTGGATGACCAGGTGAGCATTGTAAGTGGCCTTCAGAGCAAAACGGCGGTTACACATGGTGCAGTTGTAACCTTTTTCCTTATGCATGTCCATTATGTGTTTCAAGTAGTCACGACCCTTGGCGAATGTCACCTGAGGAAGTTGATGAAAAGTGGGAGAAAGTTTATGAAATGTAAATAAATGTCGCCGATAGCCTCGTGGGCAGCGCGTCAACATGTAGCGCCATTGCGCTTCGGGCGTCCCGTGTTCGAGTCATGGCTCGTGGACCTTTCCCGATCCCATTCCCCCTCTCTCCCACTTCGCTTCCTGTCTCACTACTATCCTATCAATAAAAGGCAAAAACGCCAAAAAATAAATCTTTAAAAAAAAAGAAGGAAAAAAAAAAAGAAATGTAAATAAATGATTTTGCTAGGAATATAAAATTAAACAACATTATGAACATCGCACTGATTTTAATGTTCTTTTTATTTAGCCATTAAAAGTTTCAATTAAGTGATTTTACTATTCATTTGTGGCAATAGTACAAAAATGTTCATGGAAACCTATAGACGGTATTTTTTATACATTAATATGTTTATACATTTACACATTTCATAAATTATAATGTGGCAATATATGTCGGTAAATATGGCTGTTCATTTCTATTGTTTATTTAGTGGTGCATATCAATGAAAATGAATAAATAGCAAAACACACAATATTTTTATCTAGATTTTGACTGTTTTTCAATTCTTGCAATATACATTCACTTAATTTTTAAAAACTAATTAAATGTTGGTTACTCATAAAAAAAAAAAATTCAGAGCAAAAAAATATTAGACATTAATGTTAAAAAGGCTGGAAATTTTAAGATGTCACAATATTTAATGAATAATGTTTACCTGACATTTCTTGCAGCTGTATTTGTGATGTTCAGGATCGTTCTTCTCATCTTCCTCATCAGAGCTATCGTCACTCTCCTCCATAGAGATGCCAATCTTCTTAATGAAGTCCTCTCTCTCCTGCTCGTCCATTAAGGCGATGTCCTGAAAAAAATATGCGTTTTGGAACTCAATTATTGTACAACAACACAAATAAATCACTAATTTAAGCATGCAAATGCCCCTTAACAAAAATGCTTTTAATAGACAGTGGTGGATCCTATTTATTCAGCATTTCCTTCAGGCCGACTAGTCCTTCAGACAACTCACCAATTACTTGATAACGAAAAAAAAAAAGTTTAGCACACCACTATCCCTCACCTTAAAGTGTACATGAATGTGATCTCTCAGCACATCCACACGGAAGAATTTGCGTCCGCAGATCTCACAGGTGTATTTCTTGTCCCCATGGGTTAGTAAGTGTTTGTTCATGTTACTCCGACAGGAAAACACCTTGAATAAAAAGTTGTTTTTTAATTCCGTTTTGCACAGAACTGATCTCAACATATTTGGTGTCACTGATGTAGGAAAGCCACCTTTCCACAAATGGGGCACGCCGAAGGCTCCTTCCTGTATTTGCTTCCCTCCTCCCCATTCGCTTCAAGCTCCTCTCGTTTCATGTTCTTCGGGCCTGTGGAAAAGCAATGGGTGGTGGAAGCCATTAGTGCACACACAGAGGAAGTAACATAATGGTTGATGATCTCTGCTTAAAGCGAAGGGCAAAGAAAGTTAATGAGGCCTAGAAACAGAGAGCAGATGTGCAAGAACCATCTGTTCAATGGTTGTGCTTATTTACTGATTAGATCAACTTTAGACGTTACCTGCCATTTTTTAGATATTTTACATATGCATGGAGTCTTTGCTTGGCTTATTTGAAGAATTACATTTGAAGCAGCAATCTCAAAAACTTACCAACAACATGCCGCCTCTGGTGGTCTAGCATGACATCTTTGCGGTAGAACATCTTATTGCAGATTTCACATGCGTAGAGTTTCTCTCCATGTTTCTTTTTGTGCTTGGACAAATTACTGTTAGTGGAGAAAAACCTTGAGCATATTTCACACTGGAACGTTTTGTCATCTGCAATAAGAGGAGAACATATGAAACAGATGTTGTGCATGCTGTCAAATACATTTTTATTCATTTATACAATACATTCAGAAAACAGATTTCTAAAGTGTGTGAAACTCAAGTCACGAAGACTGAATTGTAAAATGATTAGGAACTGTTCATTTAATTAATTACATAATACCCTAATTAATTAGTCATATCTGT
This sequence comes from Sinocyclocheilus rhinocerous, assembly GCF_001515625.1. NCBI lineage: Eukaryota > Metazoa > Chordata > Actinopteri > Cypriniformes > Cyprinidae > Sinocyclocheilus > Sinocyclocheilus rhinocerous. The sequence continues at coordinate 329,038 of NW_015663491.1, forward strand.
TTTTAATCAGTGAAGTAAAATCAACAGCCCTAAAAAAGTCAACTGACCAATAAGTCCCTAAATTAAATATTACATTTCATAAAATATAATAATAATAATAATTATTATTATTATTTTTATTTAATATTTGAACACAAATATGTATGAATGTATGAATATGTATGAAGTGTCATTAAAATGAAACTTCTTCTTTACCTGTCCTGCAGTTATGAAATCTTAAGGCATTTTCCACTCGGAAGGATTTCTCACAGGTTGAACATTTGTATCTATACTCTATGTCAGGCTAAGAAAACATACAAATACACAATACAAAAACACAGATTCGTATAAAATGAATGCATCTAGCCATCTTTAAGTACATTATTTTATTAAACCAGTAAATAAAACGTTATTGGTTAAAAATGTGCCATACCTCATTCTTGCTGTGTTTGTATGATATATGCTGTTTAAGACTCTCCTTTCGACTGAACATCTTGTCACACTCATCACACTTAAAACATTTATCGCCTGTAAATGAAGTAAACAGTTTAGATTACCAATGAAGCATATTACACGAAATGATTCAGCATATGGCACCTCTAATAACCTCAAATGGAGTGTGATAAGTCATTTCTCAGGATGATGGGAGAGTTACCGTGGGAACGGATGTGTCGGTTGAGGTTGCTGCTGTTCTGAAACACCTTACTGCAGAGGCAGCACTGGTAAACTCTTTTATGATCGCCTCCCTGCCGCAGAGATCGCTTCCTCATACCAGGTCTAACAGACAAATAGAATACAGAATCAATCAATGAAAAATGTGAAATTACACTATTGTTCAAAAGCTTGGGGTCAGTAAGATTTTTTTCATTTAATTAATTTTTTGTATTTATTTGATGAAAAATACAGGAAAAACATCAATAATGTGAAATATTATTACAAACTATTTTCTATTGTAATATGTTTTAAAATGTAACTTATTCCTGTGATGCAAAGTTAAATTTCAGCATCATTACTCCAGTCTTCAGCGTCACGTGATCCTACAGAAATCATTCTGATATGCTGATTTGGTGCTCAAGAAACATTTCTTATTATTATCAATGTTGAAAACAGTTGTGCTGCTTAATATATTTGTGGAAACTGTGATATTTTTTTCCAGGATTTTTAAAAGAATAGTAAGTTCAAAAGAACAGCATTTATTTGAAATAGAAATCTATAAATGTCTTTGCTGTCACTTTTGATCATTTTAATTAACCAAATTGCCTATCACAGCTATGCTGATGATACCCAGATTTACCTAGCCTTATCTCCAAATGACTACAGCCCCATTGACTCCCTCTGCCAATGCATTGATGAAATTAAATCCTTGCTGAATTTCTTTAAAAAAAGGAAATAACCCCAAATATAAACAGTAGGGTATGTGCTTTAAAACACAGAGGATGTGATATAAAGGAATTGTAAAGGGTGTCCTTACTTCCCAGTGGAGATGGGGGAGCGTGTCACCCGAGATGTTTTGAGTGGCGGGCCGTCTCCGGCAACCACCTCTTGGACATCCAGTACAGACAGGGGAACGTCAGGAGCCACAGTAGTGAGAGTCTGCTCACCGGACGTAGGAACAGAGGCTTCTACTAGATGGGAGGTGGAAAAATAAACCTCATTCAAACAATTTTTCAAGTGTTACTTTTCTGAAATATGCTACAATAACCTACTTTGTAAGTCATACCCCTAAAATTCCCACCTCACCTTGACTAGAATCAGCTGTTCCAATCAGTGCAGGTTTCTGTGTTTTTGTCCGTCGTGGCCTGCCTTGTTTTCTGGTTGGCTCTGGTGGGGTGGGGGCAATGTTGGCTGTGTTGTTTTGGGATACCGCCTCTGTAACCTGCTGGACAGATGGGTCTGTGGCAGGCGCGGGGGTTTGGCAAAGCAGCTGGTCCGGGACAGGAAGGGTCCCTGTTGGTGGCCCCTTTACCGGAGGGACTCCAGGTTTGTTGGACACCATTTCTGAAGACACAAAGGATGAATTACTTCATCCAACAGAGCTATACTTCACATTGTACAGACTTTAAAGCACACATACCTGGTGGAGGTGGAAGTACAGGCGGCCTAAGAATAGGCCGATCCATTTTTTTGGCATAAAAAGCTCCATACCAGACTCTAAGCTCTGTTCCGGGCAGGACATCCTGGGATGGAGCAAATGAGAGAACAATCAAAGTAAATGAGCATTTGAAGTTTAATAACACACCATAATAAACTAAGCTGTTTATTATTTATCTGTAACCGTCCTCACTATACAATCACAGTGCTATGAATGGCACAGAAGTGACAGAAGTGTGGCATCAATTCACCTGTGATGTATTGAAGTAAACATCATCATCTTGCTGGTATGCCGTCAGATTCTGGTGTTTATGGTCTGTGGCGGGCCGAACCAACATCATCCAGTTACAGTCGTCTTCATTGGATGTGTCAAAGCACACCACTGAGCCATCCTTTTGAAATATCTAAGATAAACAATAGAGAAAACATTAATCATAGGCCCATTTAGATAGGAGTGGCATATTGACGGTCTATTGTTTACCTTTAAAGGAAATGCCCCCTCAATTTGAAGGCTTGGAACCCTCTTGGCCTCAAACGGGCCAAATCGGGTCCTCTTAACCAGCCGACTAAGCACAAATACACTTTCTTTGCCCTCCTCAGCCGACCTGATCTCCAAGCTGTCTGGTAAAGACGACCTGGAACATGGACAATGATGATGTTAAAATTTAAAATTAAATGATATTAAAATTAAAGGTTAATATATATAATATTAAGTTAATTTATAATATATATCTCTATATATAATATATATCTATATAAAATGAAAAAAAAAACTTTTACTCAGCAGGGAAGCATTAAATTGACCAAAAGTGACAATAAAAACTTATATACTGTTACAAAAATATTCTGTTTTAAATAAATACTGTTCCTTTCAATTTTTTTCCTGAAAAAAAAAAAAAAAGTTTCATGGTTCCCACAAAAATATTAAGCAACACAACTTTTTAACATCGATGATATTGAGAAATGTTTTTTGATCACCAAATTAGAATATTAGAATGATTTCTAAAGGATCATGTGACACTGAAGACTGGAGTAATGGCTGCTGAAAATGTAGCTTTAAATTTATAGGAATAAATTACATTTTAAAAAACAGAAAACAGTTATTTTAAATGTTAATAATATTTCACAATATTACTTTTTAAAACTGACTTTATATACTGTATTTGTCATAATAAAACACTGGTAATAAACACAAGACAGAGTGAATATCTGGCACGTATGGTCATCTAATTGCGGTCAGTGCGCTCAAGGAGTGCCAAGACCCTCTCTGAAGGTATCTGGCCAAAAGCCACTCATGTCCGCTCACCGTGCCCGACTCAGAACAAATGAGTCCTTCACCGTGACGACAGGCCCCAGCTCAGGACACTCAGAGTCATGGTACTGCCTGCAGTCCTCACACCCTGCAGGAAGAACAGTCACATGCACATATTACGCCATGTTCTTTAATAAAACAAGGACACCGCAAAAAAAGCTTGACAGTGGCAATGAGGATATAATATTATCATTCTTTTGCTTGGTTGGAACAGCAGCTACGCTAATTTCGTCTCTATTTGCTTCTCTGTTCCTGCCATGGGACTTGCATCCCGAGGCAACTAGGAATTACACAAGCTTCAGTCTGGATCCAACCCTTACGAAGATCTGAGGTGACCGAACACCTGAGAAGAGATGATGCCAACCCCTCAGAAGACCTCAGATGATGCTAACCCTGGAACAACATAAAACTACCAAATTTTGCTTAATCGCAACGTTTAATCATTGCTGTTAATCGTGTTCGCCGTCTGTTTGATAACCTGTAATTTGTAACTAACTGCATGATTCTTACTGTACATTTCTGCCATAGTCACCACTAATAACCTACTCCTAAATATAATGTAGAAACTTACAATTTTCTATAAAGCTGCTTTGCAACGATTTGTATCGTGAAAAGCGCTATACAAATAAACTTGAATTGAATTGAATATTGCACTATTACAATAATGTTGCATGCATATTCATAAACACATGTGAGATTATAGTTGCATACTTACAAATAAACTCATCTGGTGTCTGCTCTGCCATTCTGACACCCTAGAGATGATGCATAAAATATGTACATTAGTTTTAACTCCTGTGACCATTTTATCATTTTGTGGCATGGTGTCCTTATGAAAATTTTGCTAATTACAGAATAACATTTAAATTTTTTTTGTATTAATTACCCATTAAATGTAGATTAGTACAGTAATTACATTACTGTAAAACATTACATATTGAAATAATACAGACTTGCATTCATGTTGACTTGACACATTTTTTTAAAATGTGAAACCATTTTCTACAAAAATTAGGATTTACTGTCTCACGACTTTAAAAAATACCTGGTAGTGTAACCATTCAGTAATGACTAAATATGTAATAATAAAAGACTGTGTCAAACAACTTATGCTAACATTTATTGTTAAAGAAACAAGACTTTTAAAACAGTTTTACCATTGCACAACATAAACATTTTTACTTTAAGTATTAAAATGACACCACATAAGGTTTATTGAAGTCATTTTTGGTATGAACTGGATTCTCAATGTATCTTTGAATATAACTTCATAAATATGGACTAATATGCACGTCTAGTAAGAATAAAGAGAAGATTATATCATCAGTATACGTTATAAAATTGTAAGTCCTTAAGGTCTTAGTGCAAACATACTGTGATAACACATAAATGCATTTTCCCATTATAACTTTGTATTCATTGCATTGCTGTCAGTCAGCAGAGCCCATTACACAGTACAACAGATTTTGTTGATGCTCCCAAGATCAACAATCGTAACAAATGACGCTCTTTATCAACGCAGAACAGGGAGCAGTCCGCGCATGAAACGCCTGTAAGCAGCCAGGGAAAGACTACAATACGGACAGAATCCGTGATTTGGGAAGCTTTCAAACTGTAGCCGGGTTTTAACTCCGATCTCAGGCTGCGCTCGCTCTCTTTCAGCAATGCAAATGTAACAAAGAACAATCGGCATGGCGGATGGAATGGAGACGCAGCGCTCGTCTGGAGCCAGAGCGTTTGAAAGCGCAAAGCTCGAGAAACTGGCTCCGCTAACACTTTTCATGGCTACTTCACCTGTGAATGAGGAGCAGTTGGGCATTTCGTTCAATGCGTTTGAATATAAATGCCTCACAAGTTTAGCATAAAGTCATTACCTGTTCCCCAAACGTCTACACATTTAGTGAATCCTGACTCCGGGTTCCAATCCGCTCCAGAAACCGCGCAGGACCGGAAATAAGACCCACGAAGGGTATTATGGGAAGTGTATTTTTTCCACAAACACCGTACCCTGTGAGATTTTTAGTAAATATTTCAGCCGATTAATTCGATTATGCAAATGCTTTCATGCAAATATAAAACGTCTTAATTTAGAAAGCCAAAAAACTGTAAAAAGCTATCACAGGAATGCTCAGTCAGTGTTTATTGCTCAAACTATTAAAGATATACACAATTCCGGCAAAGCGCAGGCTGACATTCATTATGTACAGACATCAAAGTCTTTGTCACTTTCTCATAATAGAGTTGTTCAGTCATGGGGTCAGTTTGTAGGCTGACTGGGAAGGTAATTATTGGGTTTGAAGAGTGCTTCATAAACTAACATCCTTGTGGTAGTTGTAGTTCTTATTTAGCAACACACTAGCCATGTATGTTTTTAAAACGCACAGCACAGTAGTATGTCAGTCTGTATTTTATGTTATAAAACAAAACTATTTCCTTTAAGTAATGACAGACTTTATTTTACTCATAAATCACAAACCACCATTCTTAAAAGCTGATAAGAGAATTCTAGAGGCTTTTAAGACTTCAAACTGAACAGCTCGGTAAGTTCTTTCTTCACAGGCCATACATATAATAAGTAAGTAATAATTAAAATATTATTAAAAAATAATAAGTATTGCTTTTTATTTCTCCTCTTTCCTACTACTTGCTTCACTTCTGTTTCAGTTTTTATAACCATTTCTTACTATGTGTAAGTAAGTTGTTGTTGTTTTAGCATGCATGTTTGGCAGTGTTATTTTTTAGGATTACTGATAAACTACTGTCGTTTGATATGTATTATTTGTATTTGTTATTTATTTTAATTTGAGTTAAATAATGCACTGGATAGCTGGCCAATCAGAGTACACCTCGCTTTCACAATATGGTGAGCTTTGTAAAAATCTACGTGTTTCAGAAAGGCGGGGCATAGAGGAGAAACAATAATGTACAGTATGTGGAAAATAATGTGTTTTTTGAACCTTAAACCGCATAAACACATTTCATTACACCAAATACACAAAATAATGTTATTTTTAGCAACATCATATGACCCCTTTAATATTGCAGGTAAATGTGTTTTGGCGAGCATACAAATATAACTCACAACAACAATTTCTAAGGTCCTTCTGGTTAAGGAGGCCAACAAGAATTCAAGAGAAAGCACAGAGGAGTTCAGTTAATGAGAGGAGTTCTTTAATGCACATGGATATATTATGATGATATGCATATACAGAGGATTGATGTGTTAGATTTCATTTAATGACTGGATCACCTCTGGCCGGCCAATCAAGCATGACAAAAATAAAATCTTCATGTGCCTCCTTCCATTTCACTGGAAAATACCGCTTTCATTTTGTGACAGCCAGGATGTACATAGCAACACACAACATAGACAAAAGTGAAAAAAACAAAAAACACAGAACAGTAGTACTCCCAAAATACATATTTAACAGCCAGACTGCTGAGGTTTCTTTCTGGCAACATTCAGTATGGACAGGCATTCAGGTTTCTTCTACATATGCAGTTTGAGGTCAAGTAAATGTCAAGCGGAGCCTGTTATTGAATCTCCCATAATACAAATCCACTGCAGTTCTCCACACAGCCTCAACAGATGAGGTCCAAAATACAAACTTGTTATCATTCACAGCCATTTCAGCTGGCTTAAGAGTACAGGTAAAAGAAGACTGCACACTTGGGAAAATCTCATAAATCATGAACGTATTGATTAGCAAAAATTCTCATGCATTCTGGTCTTTCTCTATGGGAAAATGCCCTTGCTTAGTGTTAAAAACCTTTGGTACAATTCACACACATTTTTTTTTTTTTTATGTGAGGCATGATGGAATAACTGTGGAAAAAAGTGAACAATCAAACATGCTTACACATAATTACACTGAATAATGTGTACTTAAAAGGATAATATTTAAAATAAAATAACCTTTTATTGATATTTTCCCATTTCTGTTTGAATATTTAGAAATTAAAAGATGAATAAAAAACCAAACCTGTTTTAAAAACGAACATATCAGTGCCAAACCAGAACATTTTAAATGTTACGCTCCGTTTGAAAATGTTTCGCTGAACAATAAAACTCACTATTCCCAGAGTCAAATTTGGTGAAACTGTAGATTTTTCTCCCTAACAAAATGAAAACTCCCATATTCATTTCACATCAAAAACAGAGGTCTTTCACATAATTTTTAATAAACTAATTCAGAGCATCTTCACCACCAAACCTCACAGAATTCACTGCACATCCCTGCAAATGCATTTGGAATGAGTTCTGAGCATATAAACAAGTGCAAATCAAAATCGATGGTATTCCCTTGTCTGATATTCCAGGATCCATCAGGTCGCCAGAGGGTTTCCAGAAGGTTAAAGCTCAGGTAGATAGCAAGAAAGAGTTGTCCTCAAATCCCGCTTTGGTTAGAAGGCCACAAACGCAGAATATCTTATGCATGACGATCAATATTTGCATAAGGTTAAATGACACGGAGTCATTTGGAGCGACGAAGAGAGCGAGTGCTCATTTCAATGCTGTTTTGTAAACTTTCTTGCATAAACGCGCACAAATTTCAAAGATGAAGGTGAATGGCGTCGACGGAGGGAAAAGTGCCCATGACATTCCTCCACATGGATGGAGAGATAAATCTAGCGCCAGGCAGACGGTCTTCGTGGAGCAGAACCAAGCTGAGAGGTCTGAATAATGGAATAGGTTTTCAGGGAATCTGGATCATGGTGTTAATATTGGAGTTGATGAGAGTGATTGTTGCTATGCAGAGGTTTTGGCAAATATGGCCCAGAAACAAGCAACGACTTGCATAAAAGTTATGAGAATGAATGTGAAAAGGAGGATGTTAGAAAGATTAAGAGGTGCAAAAGCTATTAGCTTTGATGAAGGCGACGGAGTGGGCAGCTCATGTGGGCGGTTCTCTCACTGTGCCGTTGGTTTTGCTCTTGCTCCTGGGCAGAAGCTTGCGGTTAATGATGCGCCTGAAGGTGGCCGTCCTCTTTTCCCTGTCGCCCATCATGGCCGCCTCGGGATGCTCCAAGTACTGCAGGTCATTGTGGGACTGGCTCATCCCCGGCTCCTTTCGCTGATGTCGCCGTCTGAAGAATAGCTTGGCACTCTTGTACAGGAAGCTGCCTACAGGGGGCGCCAAACAGAGATGAAAACAATCAGACAAGTTCCCCAACACACAGTACTTCACTGAGCCAACCTGGAGGTCAAACTCCACACTCAGATCAACTGAGAAATTAGGAATCAAATAATCTTTCGATTTTGTTGACCTCCATGAAGACACAGTGGATGTGCAGGAATTCTGACGTAATCTGTTCTGTTACACTGTGGAAGCTTCTGTCACGAAAACAAATTCCTCGTATGTGTAAACATACCTGGCAATAAAGCTCATTCTGATTCTGATCTGAATATGCTTGTATCAGTGTGTCTTTTTCAGCTCTGAAAGATGCTACTACAATACACTGGTGGCATCAAATGTAAATTAGCTGAAAGAACACAAGCACACTACTAAAATAAAGTATGCAAACGTATTCGAAAGTGCTTGGTTTTAGAATTAAAGCAGTATAAACCATTCCACACCAGCTTAGAAGTTTCTGGATTTTTAAAGCTGTTTGGGCAAGTTATCAGCCAAGCATCTCAATGGGCCAACAATAAAAAGGTTCAACAGCACAAAACTAAAAGGGATGCCTCCAAAGATTTGAGATGCTAAATGGCATGTCAAATCTTTCTCCATGTCCAAAAGTCAAGTCTGAAACCACATGTTATTTAAATACAGGATAATAACTTTTATTACTAAGCTTATTATTGTGATGGAAGTGTGAATAAAATGCTGGAGCATGGACTGGTTTTTTACTAAAGGGTTTGTTAACCATTTCACAGGGAAGTCTACATACTTTTACTATTATAGACTTCTCAAGAGGTCACTTACTCTTCCAGCAATAAAGTCTGGTTAGCACAGGTTTCCACTTTAAGATGGCAAAGAAAGAAAAAAACACAGTGATAAGGGAGAGGTACAGAGGACAAAAAAAGAAAGTGGATGTCATCAAATGTCAGAAGTACAGACAGAAAGACATTAGACAGTGCTGTAATGTTCATATTAGACACAAACAAAGGTAAGGCAGAATTTTGTAACTCTGTGTTAGTTGTGGCACCCCAATAATAGACTTAATTTTGATAATTTAGATTATCACTAAGAAATCCTTCACTCTTGTCTCAAAGGTTGTTCACAAAGCATCTCAAGTGACAGAATAAACAACTACTTTTCATATGAAGTTTGTAGAAATTAGCATTAAATTGACAAAAAGTGACAATAAAGACACTTTCATGCTGTTTTTTTTCACTGAATGTATCACAATTTCCACAAAAATATTATGTTGCACAAAATATTGATAATAATAAATGTTTCTCTAACACTATATCAGCATATTAGAATGATTTCTGAAGGATCATGTGAAACTGAAGACTGTAGTAACGGCAAAACTGAATTTGTAGCAGCCATCACATATTGTATTTTTGATCAAACAAATGCAGCCTTGGTGAACATAAGAAGTGTTTTTCCAAAATTCGTAATCCAAAATGTTTGAACGGCAATGTTAATGCAGACCATTGACCTTGTTTTTCACATGAAGTCCTGTGATCACATTTATAACTCCAGTAAAACGCTTTATGTAGTTTGAAGATGTAAAGAGGTTAAATACAAACTCATAACCTTGCTCAGCATAATCTAAATGTTGTTGATGTTCATTCACAGAAAGCTCAAAGTTCATCCCTCACCTTTTCCTTTTTTGGAACCCGTTTCAGAGATACAGAGAGATGTTTTATCCGCATCTGGGTCCTCTCCAGCCTGACTCTCCCAGTCCTCCACGTGGTCTGTGCCATTCGCACCCACCAGAGATTCTGTGGGTTCAAGAACGCTGGGTTCTACCACTGTTTCTGAGGGTAATGCTTCGCTGCTGGTGCCCTCAGATGCTCCGGACATTGAAGCGTCCATCGCAGCTGCGTATCCTGCCATCAGAGCCATCTCCTCATCCTGTGTCAGAGGGGCCTAGAGAGGAGGTTAATAGTAAAGCCTTAATTAGAAACTGACAATTGAAGAACTTGTTTTATGATGTAACATTGTGATTATGACAGGTACCTCTAACTACCTGTAGATACAACATAAATGAATTCTGTTTGAGACAGATATCGGTTTGATAATTTTGTATGAATAAATTAAAAATGCCAAACTACAAACATTATTTTAAGCCTTAGGAAATGCTTGCTGATTTTTATTTTTGTGTGAATTCTTGGGTTGACAATCTTGACTAAGGTTTTGAAGGTTTCACATTCTGAAAGAAAAAAATTAACTGTCTAAAACCAAAAAGCTGTTAATTTTGTACATTTTGTATAAATAAATCAAAAACAGTTGTTGTAAATTCTACAAGTGACAATGGGCATCACAACATTATAATTTAAAATAAATCATGCAGCATTCATATCTAAAAAGATTGGAAGTTGTCCCAAAAATTAAGTCTTGCAAATTTTTTTTATTTTGTGTGAATCCTTGGCTTGATAATCTTAACCAAAGTTTTGAAGTTTTCCAATTTTTAAAGAAAAAAAAAAACAGCCCTCTGACACAAACAAGCTGATTAAAATGTTGCACTATTTTGTATAAATAAATGAAAATTCGTTTTTTTAAATGATACAAGTGAATGAATAAGTGAATGAATATAATAACTGAATATTTACCAATTATATCATTTAACAACTGTTATTAGTGTTTTAAAATTAACTAAGTAAAAGTAATCTAAATGTAAAAATGAGCGAAGTAAGCACACACTATTAAATATACAATAACGGATATTGTACCAATATATTGTACATGCCAACTAAATATGCATATGTGGTTTACAGAGTTGTCTTTTTCTCTACCTTGGCCACTCCTGAGATGATGATGGTGCTCTTTTTGACAGGTGATTTGAGCTTTTGTTTTGCCGACTCATGGAGCTGTCTGATGGCAGCTTCGGCTACAGGGTCGGTCCCGTTTAACATCAATAACTCTGTGCAGGAAAACGAGTGAAAAAGAGTTTTAAAAATGCTGAATGTAACCATTACTAATGTGGCATTTTGAATGTACACTTGCTCCAGGACTGCTGATGAGCACTTGCGGTATAGAAAGTGGAAATAAAGGAAATGCATTTAGCCATTTATGCCAACAAGCTTTACTGGAAATCCCACCTGTATCTGACGATGACAGGGCTTTGCTAACTTTGGCTCTGAGTAGTGACGTCTGCTCAGACACCCTTCTCTCTGCCAGCTTGTTTTTAGAAGGCGATTTGGATTCTGTAAGAGGGAGTTTTAAACCAAACATGAAAATCATATTGGAGATTTTGATATTGTGGTTTAGGAGATGACATGACAACTGTAGCATCTTCATATTAAAGTTGGATTTCAAATACCCAAATAACTTTCAGATTGCATTCTCAAAATCTACAACTGAATCAACGGCCAAAGGAAGGTACCAGGTGCTAAAGGTCGTCCTGGCTTGCTCCTCACGGCAGTGACAGTGGTAACAACGGTGCCACAGGGCATCACAGTGCGGTCCATCTCCACTTTTTTAGTAGGGGCCGGTGTGGGCATCTGCCAGCTACGCACCTCGCTGGGCTCCAGGTAGGTGAACTACACAGAAGTTCATTTAGGTTGGTAAACAAATATTCAAATAGCATATATAATTTGCCAATGGCTTATATACAGGTCTTTCTGTATATTAAGCTAGGACATGGCAATTTAACAAAAAATTAAGCTACTGTACACATGAACTACATTACGAAATGCAAATGCAATTAAAATACATAAAGCATCTAATTTCTAATGAGATATCTATGAGAATTAATTCTGAAATGTGATAAACATCTAGTTACCTCAGTAGTTAGTGATCCGGTCACTTGATCTTTGGTCATGAGTGAAAACGTCTGTTGACCTTTGGGGTGTTTCTTCACTAGATCAAAAGGCACAGATACCTGCCCTAACAAACCATCTGGGAGGAAAACAGAGAGTGATGCCTGATCAAATCAAAGTAATGTACATTATTTGATCAATGTGTTTGCAAAGGCAGGCAAAAGTGACACCAAGCACACAAACACATTTCACACAAGCTGTTATGAAATCAGGGTGAAAGGCCAATGACATGAAGTAATATAGGCTGTCACGTGTCTGTTAGAAGAGTTCAAGTCAAGATATTATCACAGTATGATTCTATTAGCTCAATAAATCTACCACTTGTACAGCATTTTTGAGGCTATTTCATTATTTAGAGAAACAGATGACCGAAAGTAGATTAAAATTCACAGTTGACCTTCAAACTTTTGCAGACCCAGATTAATGGATATCACTTTTCTGTTTTTATGCCGTTAAGCTGGTTTATTTTCGGTCATGTGGACTTACTCTCCAGAGGTCTGCCGTTATCCACAACCTGGATGTTCAGCTCTTTTGACCGGCCGCTAAGCTCACTGCAAAAACAGACAAAGACAAGAGATAAAATAAATCATGCAGCATTTCATTTTAAAAGATTAGATGATGCCCCAAAACTGTCAAACTACAAACATTTTATTGTTTAAATCTTAGGAAATGCTGGCTGATTTTATATTTTGTGATTTCTTGAGTTGACAATCTTGATCATGGTTTTGAAATAAACTGCATATAAAATGCTAAAAAATATTAAATATAAAAATTTTAAACACATACAAATAAATAATAATAAAAAATGCATAAATAATATAAATGTGTGTGTTTGTATATATATATATATATATATATATATATGTGTGTGTATGTGT
>NW_015663491.1:342340-344874 GCF_001515625.1 Sinocyclocheilus rhinocerous
ATTTATTTATTTATATACACACACACACATTTACATACATATAAACAACCTAAGATTTGTTAATTAAAATTATATATTTATTCATTTATGCTACTAGTATTACAAAACAGAAGAGCACAAATAACTCTGATTGTTTTCAAACAGGTTTCCCAGCTAAACAGGTAGTGCTGCCCCCCAACATGTGACTGATTCACGTTTTCCGCATCATGTCACCCCCCTTCTCTCCTAATATTTTCCTGTCCTACCTCTACTGTACTTTTCTATGAAAGCAGCAAATGGGTTAAAAAAAAAATCATTTAATGGGGATAAATTAAGTTTGCAGGAGCAGCTGAGGAGGGAGCAGATGGAAGTGGACCTGAACTCACAATATGAAGGGCTGGTCCCAGGCAGGGGTGGATGTGTTAGTCAAGACTGAACTGGTGACCTTCTGAGGAGGATCGTCCAACTGAAGGATACACTGGGGATTCATGCCGCCTGAAACCAGAATACAAACAGTTCTTTACCAAGCACAAGCAATATCCTTCCAAAAGAAGGCCCATTTGCTAATCTACATTGAAATAAAACCAGGTATTTGCGGCAAAAGACAAAAAGAAGAGATCTAGGAGTGTTTTCGAGCTAAATAACTGACTAACGCAGAAAACGCTCTTTGCCAAAATGAATTATGCATAAAATGGATGAGATGCCAGTTGTCTCCGGTAAGTGCTTGCTGGGCTGTAATAGTGACTTGGCTGGAGAGCAGCGGGACTATTAGACCACTTCCGGAAATGATTTCCGAACAGAAGGGACATCCTGATTGAGGGAAACACGGCCAGTTAACTGAATAAGTTGCGGGGGCGGTGCTTTTTGGGAAGTGTAGCCTGCACTTTGTGCCCACAACAAAATTTCATCCAAATAAATGCCTTGTTTTCTTCGATCCAAGCAATATGAAAACATTAGCTGAGGTCTGTGGTGTGTATGAGCTCCATCTAATAAACAAGACATATGGGATTTCAGAGAATGAGAATCTGTCATGTGACCATATATTTAGAAATGGCCCATCACAAACAGCTGCCAGTGATTGAAAGAGATGCATAAAGTGATATTAAAATGCTAAAAACATTTTCACATGCTGAAAAGAAATCTTTATCATCAATACATTTAATTTTCTTGCATATTGCATAAACCTGTCTAAATGATTAGGCTAAATATTAAAGAGAACTGGAAGGACATGTATTTTGCTGGAATATGAGTGTGTTTCAGTGACCTGCAGCACCATCCTCCTGTTCGCATGTGACCCGGATGTTCTTCACTAATAGTTTCCACTCATGAGCTCGTGGGGGCTTTGGGGGTGAGGTCACCTGCGAGGTCTTGTTCCTTACTTCCTGTTAAAGAGGACAGAGGAAATAAAGCATTATCACTCATAACATCAACAGCAACATCCTTTTCTGTGTTTTTCTCTCCATTCTGAGCAAATTCCAAAGTTATATAACTTTCTGAATACTATGAAATTTACCACATCATATAATCAAGGCCTAAGGATAAACAAAATAGGGTTATACACATTTATTAGCTTCTGTGTTTGATATGGAGTGTTTTAGAGAGGATTAAATGCTAAAGTTAATATGATTAACATTAAACATTTAGCACATTTTTGCAGGGTAGTACCTTGACTTCTACAGACTCTGCAGGCCGGCTGCTCAGAGTTACGGATGCTTGAGCTCGACTTAAGACCTGTCTGAGCCTGTCGTTCACAGCGGCTTCACTTAGATTCTCACAATCTCCCTGAAACACACATAGTGAGTCATGGGCATTCTGAAAAAATGAGCAGATGTCACCCTTTAAAAACCTACTGAGATTTACAAACGATGGAGTGTGCAATCTCGAGTGGTTTGATGTGTGAATGTACCTGTGTAAAACTTGGTGTAAGCTGCAAATTTGAGTCCAGGTGAAGCACCCCCCAGGAAATCTCCACCTCCTCATTCACCTCTTTCATCTGTAGGGCCAGCTGTGCCAACAATACACACACAAACGTTACTTGCAACCATAGACTCAAAACAAGGGCTGATCAGAGCAGTAAGCCATGAGACACTGTGTGCAAAATTGTAAAGCCTAAAACCTCTTTTAAAGGGATAGTTCACCCAAAAATTAAAATTTGATGTTTATCTGCTTACCATATCCAAGATGTAGGTGACTTTGTTTCTACAGTAGAACACAAACGAGATTTTTAAAGATTTTTAACTCAAACCATTGCAGTCTGTCAGTCATATAATGGAAGTGAATGGGAATCACGGCTTTGAGAGAAAAAAAAAAACATACACAAACAAAACCAAATTAAACCCTGCGGCTCATGACGATACATTGCAAGAAACTGAACAGTATTTATATCGTTTTTTTACCTCTGATACACTGCAATGTCTGAACTGTCCTGAGCACGTCCTCGACAGCCGGCGCGTGACGCATCTTCTTAATGCACTTATAAATCTGCAATCTGCCGTAAAGCAAGAAGAAGATGCGTCACGCGCCGATGCAGTGCATCAGAGGTAAGAAAAAAAAAA
>NW_015663491.1:344884-368780 GCF_001515625.1 Sinocyclocheilus rhinocerous
GTTTCTTCAGTAGAACACAAACGAAGATTTTTAACTCAAACCGTTGCAGTCTGTCAGTCATTTTAGTGTCAGGGTTTAATTTGGTTTTGTTTGTGTATGTTTTTTTTTCTCTCAAAGCCATGATTCCCATTCACTTCCATTATAAGACTGATAGACTGCAACGGTTTGAGTTAAAAATCTTCGTTTGTGTTCTACTGAAGAAACAAAGTCACCTACATCTTGGATGCCCTGGGGGTAAGCAGATAAAAATCTAATTTTCATTTTTAGGTGAACTATCCCTTTAACATGGTTTAACACAAGGTCTTAATTGTCTTGTTGCTTTTACCAGTCATGAAACAGAAAACAGACATTTAAATTGTCAACTATCATGTAAAAAAATTATAGCATTCCTTTATTTATTTTCATAATATGACAAATTTATTTAGGGATTTTTTTCTGCATTTATTTGTGCATTAAATTGCAGCTATAAAGTGACCACTTTATAATTAAATTGTATTTGCACTACTGTTCAAACGATTGGGTCGGTAAGACAGGAAAAAAAAAACAATAAAGACAGTGATATCGTAAAATAAATATTATTAGAATTTAAAATAACTGTTTTTAATTTAATATATTTTAAAATGTAATTTATCCCTGCGACGGCAAAGCTGAATTTACTCCAGTCTTCAGTGCCACATGATCTTTTAAAAATCATTCTGATTTAGTGCTCAATTTCTTATTATCGTCAATGTCGAAAGCAGCTGTGCTTCTTAATATATATATATATATTTATTTATTTTTTTTTTTATTATTTTTTTTTTTTTTATATGGAAACCATGATACATTTTTCAGAATTATTTCATTTAAAACTCAGAAAAAGTTTTTTACACTGTTAGAGAAACCAAGTCAAACAATTTCTAGACCTAATTTTTTACATTTTTTAATACTATGAGCTTTAAAATGAGCTGGGCTTTTTAAAAAAAATAGTAGCAAATGCAATAAAAAAAGACTCCAAAGTTTAATACAAGTCATTAATAATAATACATTACAACAAACAACCAAGTACAACTATATACCACTGTTAACTTGCCGCATACAGGTATTTGTATATCATCAATTTAAAAAAAAATGGTGCTTGAAAAACCAACTGAAATAAACAGCTGACAGATCTATGTTGACATAATATCAGCCATAAATTAAACCACAAATGTTGCTGCTTTATATCAGCAAGGCAGAAACACACAGCGGCCAACAACAGAATAACATAACACTGCCTACTTCAAACTCACAATAAACAAAGGGTCCAGAGCATTCACATATTCACAACAGCTCATTGAGCCGCAGGGCCCACAATACACGGAGGAATGGGCTGTCAAGTCCAAGCACGACTGCTTTACATTTCTGAAGACTGAAGTTGGGTGAAAAGTGGAGAAAAAAAATTACAGGATGCCAAATTCCAGTTCAATGCTCAAGTTGATTTCTAAATCACATTCTACAAAATATACAAATTCTAAAGTCAGAAGAGGGTGGATGAACTAGAAAATGTCACTAATGACCTACAGTGCAATATACAGAAAATTCAATCTATTTCAATCTGAACCTGAAAAGATATTTGCTTACAGTACTTGTAACTCTGCCAAGAGTTGGACCCTATGGAGTCACAATAAAAGTGTTATTCCACAACTTCATAAGTGGCTGTGAGCTCTAGAGTGCATCGACCTCTAGAACAGAAACAAAAGCCCTAAATATACTGTTGTTCAGCCTACGAAGTCATTCTAACAACCACTGGGAGCTTTCCAGCAACCAGCCCTGATCAGCAGGAGAAACAGCTAGAAAATATGCAGTAACCACCTGGATTCCTCCAGAAAGAGGCTTGAATGACAAACAGAAAATGCAACTGCTTCTAAAAAGGCCAGTATTCCGTATGTACACTTGGCACATGTCTGGAATTCTATTTACAAACTAGCACTTGACCCGATTTGTTTGAACAAACACAGCCCACTATGACAGAATACCACAGATCCGGGGCGGATTCTGAAGGCATACAAGGAAACGAAAGATTTAACGACAGGTTAAACGCATTTAGCCACTCAACGCACATAGGGCTAAAACGTGATCAGCACGACAATGAGGAACCGGCCAACTTATCGGTTTAAAAATAGCTGTAATGCAATTGAGTAAAGGCTGTGTGAGCTTTTAAACACAATGCATTGTCAATGACTGCAGAGCAGAAAAAGCTGCAGCTCTGAGGGCACACTGAAAGTAATTTTTACTGACATTTGTAGCGCAATATTAAACAAACTTTCTTTGCAAGAAGTACAAGCTTTTCCATGAATAATTCTAGGCAGGATGTACCAGTGAAATTGCATGTTTCTGAGGCAGAGACATATTAATGGTGATTAAAACAAAGGCAGGACATTGAGCCAGTACTCGCGACCGAGGCACTAAATCTGATTCCCCTGGCGAATAAAACGGCAGAGTGAGTCACACCCCATAAATCAAAAGCATTCGGGATGGCGCATGAAACGTTACATCTCTCATGAGCACATGGGACATCTTATTCAAGAGCAAATGTTTATTCCTGATCCTTACAGGTATGTGACTGTGCACATATAAAACAGTGTTATTATTAACCAAAAATATTACAAATCATTTTCAGCAACTGAAATATAGCTGAAATCAAATAAAATATAATGTTAGAAGAAAAACCTAACTTAAATTAGAAATGTTACCTTGGCAGCTAACTGAAATACATTTACATAAAAAAATTGTTGAAACCAAAACTGATATAAAAAAAAAAGTAATAGAATCACAAAGAAGGAGATGCTTGTCTACTCCAAGAGAATGTTTAAAAAAAAAAACAAAAAAAAAAACTGGATTATCTGCCTCACCATTGCCAACATTCTTGGAAGCATTTAAAGAAGGACTGTCTTGTTTGACAATTTGTTATACATATGCCAACGCGCTTGCGTTTACCCAACCATCCTCAAGTGACACTAAGAGCAGAATAAACACTCATGTTTACCTGCAGACGAAGTGGAGATATCTTCACACTGTATCTCAGGGGGGTTTCTGAAGACATTGAGCTTGGTAAAGCACTGAGAGAAAACTGCAGCTTGTTTCCAACCACCTGACACAGGACATTCTGCAAAAAGAATACAATTATGACTAAGACTAGTTTGTCACTTTAAATATCCTCATGCTTCATCAGTCATAACATAGCTAATAATTTTTCTGAATCATCAAAACGAGAAGTCTTATAACCCTATTTTGATTCAAAACATCCAAACCTAAATACAGTTCTCGTAAGCAAGCAGGGTGAGATAATAAAGTAGTATGGCAACAAATAGTTTACTCATGCAGGTTAGTGTGTATAAACGTTCAAAATGTGACCTTACTTTTTGACCGGGTGTTTTAGTAAAGCTTGAAATCTGGTCCACGGCCAGTTCTGATGATTGAACACTATCTTCTTCAAATGTCAGCTGAATCCCACTCTAATAAGAGGAACAAAACACCAAAGGAAAACAATAAGCAAAAAAGACCACAACATTGACCTTTTTAGGAGCTCGTATGTGCTATTTTAAAAATGAAGACTATACATAGATATAACTGAATTAAAACAACAACAACAAACCCACCTGTGATCTACAAGCTTCTTCCTTGAGGCTCCTGAACCAGGCTCTTCTCCACTGACTCTTCCAGCTTTTCAGAGACAGCACCCAGCATAAAATCCCATCGGCTTCCTCAGAATCCACATTACTGAGAGGTGTTTTCCCAACAGGAGGTTCGTTGGAAAAATACAGCACCAAGTATATAATCAAAGTGACAACAGAGGCCAGAAAGAGAGTGACCATGCAGAGCCACTGCCAGTCACCCACCCAGGAGAAAACACCCTCCATAGACGACATGATCACCGAGCCATTCACTTTAAACCCTTAACATGTTTACCATCAGCGCTACTCCTCTCCCTTCCGCATCCCAGCACAATAACGACACTTTCCTTCCTAGTATTGACTAATAAAACTCCTTCACAAAAAGCAAAAATGAAAGTTCACGGTGAGTGGGTGGAAACACGCGACCGGTGGGTTGAGGCTCGTAAATCTCACTTCAACCAGCACGACAGCGACAGACAGATGTGTTTTAACACAAAATACAATTGTTAAAATCAGATGTTTAAAATATTAGAGCATCTGCACAACTACTGACACTCTAAGTAGCATTTTTAACACGGCAGTTCACAGTAAACCGCCCGTGAATGAATCTGCGAGATTTTGACCGGATAAATCGTCTCTTGTCGGACACAAACAAATGTTTTTAAAATATTGGCGATTTAAAAAAAAATATTATTTAAAAACAACTCTAAATAGTAAAAGCATTAGATCCGGAGCATTCGAGGTGAAAAAAGTTCCTGAAAATCCCCCGGCGTTGATGAGCCACGTTACCATCACATTAGCCGAGCACTATCCCACAGAAAACAAAACAAAACAAAAAAAGAGTTTAAAAAGTGACATTAAGTGCAGTTCTCATCTTCTCTAGCGGGGTTGTTCATCCTCCTGGGAGTGTATGGTGAAGAGAGGCAGAAACAGAGTGGATGAGTGTGTCACACACACCGCCTATTTCTAGGATTATTAGCTTTGCACTGAGGTTCGGGAGTCCTAAAGCATCGTCACCTGACGAGACAAAATAAAAGTCCCTACTGCAGTTTCCAAAATAATACAAATTGACGTGTTTATATTAAATTAATTAATTATTAAAATTAAATAATAGTAAATTGAAATATGTAGACAAAATCAATCAATAAAAATTGCATTTGTAGTATATTATTATTACGGGGAATTTATGCTTGCAGAAAAAAGACAAAGGTCTTGTGATATCTCTTCATTTGAACAATGGGCGTTTCTTTGTTTATATGAAAATGTGCGAATTGTGTGTGCGTGTGTGGATTACTAGCTAAAACAATGGGATTGTTTGCAAACGTTTTTCTCAAAGTAGTATATTTAACGTTACACTTCACCCTCATACACTTTTTTTTAGAATTCAAATAAAAAAACAAGTTCGTTATTTACTCATTGCTAACATTATTCACATTATTTACTCATTGCTTGGTTTATTCATTGCTAACATTAAACAAACTGTAAATGTTCTGTTTTGTCGATCAATACTTAATAACAGAGCACTCGTTAGATAACTTACACAAACCGATTATAACAACAACCCGATTATCTCACACGAACTACTACGTCATTAATGTAACTTCTTCTTCTTCTTCTTCTTCTGGTGTTTTATGGCGGTTTGGCAAACCAGCGAAAAAGGTGCATTACCGCCACCTACTGATCTGGAGTGTGGAGTGTGCATAAATTTGGAAGAAAGAAATACAGAAGGGGAAAAAAATAAATAAATAAAAAAAAAATTAAATAAAATTTTTTTTTTTTATTAATGAAAATTAATTAATAACGTTAGTTTCGAGGCAGAACGTTTGAGCCATGAAGTAGACCTGCGCGGAGGTAGAAAACAGAAGGAGAAATAGTGCGCAATCCTACAATGTTTTTTTTTGCTAAAATTACTTTCTCACTTTAAAATGTATAATATACGTAATTTCCACGTTAAAATAGTAAAATCAGTAGTTAAAACACCGTAGTATCGATTTTAGAAAACATTTGAAATGTCGATATTTCAAGAGCCACCTAATAGTATTCATCCGCCAATTCCCAGTGTCCATCGGAATCATGACAGAGTGAAGCTAAAAAAAAATGCATGATATCGAAGAACTTATTTGAATTCCAATCTTTGTTTATTTTAAAAACTGATTTCTATTTCAATCACAATTTTAATTAGCGAAGGTCAACTGAACTCTACCTGAACGGGTAAATTATAATTCGATAAATAGGAATAGGCCTATTCATATGAAATGAGTTTGGGCTAATGGTGCCCGCTTCCTAGCATATATTATGTTGTTTACATTTAAATTTATGTATGAGTGTGACAGAAGTCAGTATGGTTATGTTTTCGCTGGTTAGTTTTCTTGTTAAACCTTTTTCTTTTTTTCAACTTTCTGACTGAAGCCAACTGTAATTGTTACTGTAACTGCACATGTAATTAGTAAGTAAACATTTATGGCTCGGCTTGCTATGCTAAAATTATTCAACCAAGCATAATTCAGTTTTCAGATGAGGAAGAAATCTCTGGTTACTTCTCTAATTTGATCCAAGGGACATCTGCATCATGACAGGGGTTCAGCCAATGCCCTGTCCGGTGCTCCTCGGCACTGTGAAAGGTGGAGGTTTATCAGCTCTTCTGCACAGATACACAATTGAAAAAAAAGTAGCAAAAGTGGAGAATGTGCTAAAAAAAGGTTAGCATACATTGTTTTTTTTGTTTGTGTTTTTTTTGTTTGTTTTGTTTTTTACAATGATTGTACATGTTTTATTAATACTTTTTATATTACATCTTCCATAGGTGTGGGAGCTGACAGCATGAACCACCTTGGACAGACACCACTCTTTTGTGCGTCTCTCCTTGGCTTTGCCAGTGTAGTAGAGAAGCTTCTACAGTATGGGGCAAATCCAAATCAGTAAGGTCAAACCTTCCCATAATAAACCCACCAAGCTTGTTTGAATATGAAAATAGCATATTATCTCATGTGTGATGTTTATGTTCACCAGCCGCTGTAATGATGGAAGTACCCCCGTTCATGCTGCAGTTTTCTCTTGTAATCCCTGGCTGCTGAGTTCACTGCTGGATTCTGGCGGGGACCTGCGTCTCCATGATGATCAGGGCCGGATGCCGAAGGACTGGGCCAAGGCAGGTGCTCAGGAGAACAGTCCGAAGGTGTGTGCTGATTGTTTTGATGCTGCTTTGGTTCTATGTCTATAAAATGCAGCACCAGTGCAGCCTTCAACTTTGTCTTTGTCATGACAGAGTATTTCATAATGCAATTATCACATTTTAATTGCAATTTCATAGTTTCAAACACATTTCAGGATGTTTTTATTTACATTTATATAATTTTTTTAGTATAGTAGTAATTTCTTTGTGTATGCACCGCAGTGTAAAGGCATCATTAGACCATTTATTCTTTTTTATCTACAGATGCTTGCTTTTCTGAAGAGATGTGAGTCTCAAATGCAGAGGTTGCTGCAAACCCATCCGTCCAGGGATGCGCGTATCACCCCAACCTCCTCAAAGACACTGCTCAGCTCTCCATCCCTGCTTAAGCTTTTGCGACCTCGGTAAGATCTGCAGCTCTTCTCTGGCCATTCATCTTTATCAGTCAACACTTTCTGTGTTTTAAGGCTTGAATACACGACTTTCAAAACCTTAACAGATTTTAAAACACTAGGAATAAAACACTTGACGACTTTGTAAATAGTTGCAGAGAACCAGAATGCAAATCAATGGAAAATATGTGCAAACATTGTGTAGTGTTCTCCAGCCTTTAGTTATAGTGTCATTTAGAGAAAGAGAAAGAAACAATACCTAGAACAGTGATTCAAGACTCTGATTGTACAAAAGTAAAAGTAAAAGTAAAGTTTTATTTGTATTTGTCCTTCTCTTTAGGGCATCTGGGCTCACTCATGAAAATAAAATAAATTATAAGATGTCTGCCTGTGATATGATGATGCAGTGTTTTGGCTATGGAAAGGTATGCATAAACATTTTTTTCTCTCTTGCAAATATGTTGAGAAGGTTAAACCTGAACACACATCACATTTTTAGTAATATACATAAATGTTTTCATATTAACAAACATATTCTAAATCCTAGACTACGATTATAAGGATTATAAAATGAACATTCCCCTTTCCATTAGCATACCAAATCTACTAAACACAATGTACTTTCATGTTGACAGCTATTAATCACATTGAGCTGTTAAGATGTTGTTCTGTAATCTGTAATCATTACAGTTATACTCTGAGAAGCCAGAGTTGGGTCTGGGACTGGCTGCTTCTGTGCCCTTGATAAGTGACAGTGATTTAGCTCAAGCTAACGATGAGCCTCTCAATTCCTTTATGTGTGGATCTTTCATACGTATGACCAAGTAAGACATTGTAATCAAGCCATGACCTTTTATTGAATATTCATTAAGTAAGAGGACAGATTTAAATGGATATACAGCATTTCCTTACAGCAAACGTAATAATTTTTTTAACTGTGCCTTAGTTACAGTTGGAAAGGATGTCGTGTCACTGTTAAAGAGCTGCATGATCAGATTTTGCAACAATATGAAGAACGTGATGGTCTCCTGGATCTACTCATTTCTGAGCAGGAGTATTGCTGGTAGGACAATGAACACTCTTTAAAAGCTGCAAAAGAGTTTGACTGTAAACATGTAAAGGACTGTTATTAATAAAACTTGATTTAGGTGATAAGTCTTTTTGTATAATTTTGTAGACAATATGAAACATTATTTGCAGTGCATTCACGTCCGTAATGTTATGTATTTCTGAGTGAAACTGAATGAAATTTGTGAATTTGATCCAATTGGATTGGATGAAACATGTTGGGATGTGATGTTACTGGTTAATATTATATTGGCTATTATTATTTTTCCTGGGCCGCATAGCTGTTCATCAAAAAACTAATTTTAAAGCAGATAAAGATATCACTTTGATGAAGGATTATATTATTATTTTTAGAGTTATATATTATAGAGATAATGGAATCTATGTTATTTTAGTGTTATTGAGATCCTATCGTAGTTTTTTTTTTCTCTTTTCGGTTTGCATTTTAAATTGAATATTTATGTTGTAGTAATTTTGTTGTTTTTAGTTTTGTTTTATTTAATATGTCTATACATTTTTTATTCATTTGTATTTCAGTTTTAGTTTTTCAGTACATCAACTAAATAAAAATGAGAAATTTAATAAAATTTTATTTAAATTAAAAAACATTTTTTATGGTTTTAGTTTTAGCTATAGTTTTAGTTACCTATAACAATAACTTTGGTTAGAATCATGCACAATTAAACCAGTGACATTTTTCGACAGATTTATTAAGGTCCATTTTAATTTAATGTTGACAGAAATGGAGTACTTGAATTATGGAATATGTCACCTCAAAATTAAAATGTTATCATCATTTACTGAAGTAATTCAAAACCTGTATTATTTTTTCCTACATTGTTATTTGTTATCTAAATACACTGTGCAGTAGCAATGGTTACTATTATATCCTGTGCAGTCAGCTGTCTCACCCGCACCTGCTGCTGCTGATGGCTGTGAGTATGTCTGTTGACCTGGACAGCACAAAGCTGGTCTATGAGAGAGTAAATGTGGGGTCCCTGTACAGTCTGCTGCACCAAAGGGTAATATTTGAAATTTCTAAAAGATTTATAAATGACTGAGAAGTGGTTTTATCTTAAAATGTGTTAATTATTTATTTCCACACTCTGCAGCGGGATGAGTTTCCTCTCCTACAGCTGGTTGACCTGTTATCAGTGGTGCTACAGGTGTGTGAGGTGTTAATGTACCTGCATGGCCGATCTCTGGTGCTCCGGGCCCTTTCCTCACACACTGTACTCATTGTGCACCCTGGAATTGCCAAGGTTACGGGCCTCGGGTTCATTGTGCCCAGGTACGCCGTCCTCACTAAAGGCATATATAAAAGGGGTCATGACATGAGAAATCATATTTGCCTTGATCTTTTGGCATATAAGAGCTGCATCACAAACCAAAAGTAAATGATTTCATAATGCTTTGTCTGGAAATGAGCGTTTTTTTTTATCATGTTGTCAAAACACTCACATGCAATAGCGAGGGGGCGTTGATACGGTTTCCTATACAGTGACTTTAGCCAATCACAAAAGTGGCTGATTCCTGACAAGCCTTAAAGGTTACCGCCCCTTAAATGTGCTGTATATAAGTTTTTGACTCTACTAAAGCATAAAAATATGTTTATAATATGTTATAATAATATAATATGTTTGCAGATATTTAAGAAACATGCTAAGTTAACATACTTGTTTATCTGAAAAACAATGCTACAGTCAGTTATTCTCCTTTGAATATGTGCGTTCCGGGCCAGAATGTCGGTCTCTGTTTTGGTTTGTGAAACCCGCCCACTGCCAGTTTGCCAGTTGGTGGAAAACACAGTTTATCTCATTTCATTCATGGTGTCCTCAATCGGGCAACCTGCCTGTGCTTCAAGTCTGAGGAGGAGGGATTTTTGAATTTTTTGAATTTGGACTGCAATACCTAGTTCAACCACTCGGTGTCAATCCTACATACAGCACCTTTAAAAACAGATCGTTTCAGACAGAGAGTCAGAATAGGGTTGAAAATAATCATTTTTCCACATATTTGCTTTTTTTTGTGCAAAAAACTTTATTAACAAGTAAACCTCAAGGAACATATTAAAATAATTTAAAAAATCCTCTATATATTTAAAATAACCTGAATTTAGGAAATGTGTAAATTAAATGGCTTCCATTCATAACGGACACGATCTTTAGTTGTTTGACATGCCTTTACCCTCTTTTTCAATTGCAGTGAGGGAACGGCCCCCTACACCCCACCTCCTGTTCCTTTACCTCTCAGCCTTATCAACTGGGCAGCTCCAGAAGTGATCAGATGTAGAGCATGTACAGGAAAAGCTGATCTCTATAGTGTGTGCACCCTTATACAGGAGATCTATACAGGTACCTTCATGCATGCGATGCAAACAGTAGAGCTTGTGTAATAGATCTTGTTTTGTGTTGCTAGCTTGCAACTTGTAAAGCAGTTATATTGCCTTGTACAGATGCTTTGCCATGGGGCTCCACAGACCCACGCTGGATAAAACAGTCGGTAGAAGCCGGCCAGGCTCTGATAGCAAACCCTGCCGTGCCTGAGCCTTATTACCAGTTCCTGCAGGCGGGCCTCCAGCACAGAGCCCAGCACAGGACCAGCAACCTGCACGATTTGTGCTACAATCTACGCTGTTATATAAGGGTTTGTACAATGGTCTAGTTCTGATACTCTATCTCATAAGTATGTATTAGTGCACATGTAACATGCTTTATTTTCTGGATGTGTACTACTGTTCAAAAGTTGGTGGGTGACATGATAGAAAAATGTAAAATCAGTAAGTAAAATGATTTAGGATATGTTATACAAGGTTTTTCCAGATATAGAGAGTAATATACAGTATATCAGCATGAGAGTAAATGGTGCAATCTAATCTACAACAGGAGATAAGAAGCGAGAATACAAGAAGTGGATGGAACTCATGGTCAGCTCTTCAGAGCATCCCTGGATGGAACACTGACATTAATCAGGCGAGAGAGCAGGTCAAATCTGGTGAGATTTCCATTCAGTCATGATTATGGAACGTTTTAGAGCATAGAAAATTATCGCTTTTGTGAGAAAGTGTCTGTTAAGTACATTAATTTGATGTAATACATTCATATAGTTTGTCCTATTCTTTCCTCATAGTATATCAGCACTGCAGGACTGCAGTACACAATGTGATCCAGGAAAATCTCCTGGAAGGAATCTACAAAGAAGAAGAGGAGTCCACCACAGACACTGATGACCTCCACTGGGATATTTCGCATAGTGACGTCACTGCTTTGCAGGAATGGCCAACTACCCATCATACTCCACTTTCTGAGCCACCTTGTTCTAACTATAGTGATACAGACAAGGATCTGGCAATTAACCGCTCTATCTCAAAGCATACTGGCTCCATTGTTCTCAATCTTAAAGTGTCTCAGGTTCTTCTACAGCAGGCTGAGCAGAGTCTGGATAATGTAGAGGCGGCCCAATTGGACGCCCCATGCTTTGATGAGGTGGATGCTGTGATGAAGAGGGCGCACATGGAAAAAGAGTGCAGTGATGGTGTTGGGAAGGCTGTGGGACCACCCTTTAAAAATTATATTCCCAACTGGACCATTAATGGAGATGAGGAGGTCAGTCAGTACAGCTCAGCTCAAGATGAGAGCTTCGACAGCACATCCCTTCCTAGTAGTGTAAAGGTATGTGTCACGTTTGATCCGTTTAATGTGCCCTTGCTGAATAAAAGTATTAATTTCTTGAGGAAAGAAAGAAAAAAAAACTAAACTAAATGAGTGAAACATACCACCAACAGATCACCTACAAACAAAAAAGGAATAGCAATCAGTAAAGCTTAATGATTTAAATAATTTATCGAAAAAATATGAGGAAAAAGCTTCACTTACAGGAGGAGAACAGGGACTTGAAGAGAGTTGAAACAACAAAAAGAGGACAGCAACAGACAGGACATCAAAAATCTGAGAGGTACAACAGTATAAGAGCATTAGCAGAAAAAGACTGATATAAGTCAAAAGGAGAATGATAGATGGATGGCAACAACAGGAAGGATATATATGAACAAATAGGCAAGAAGATGACAAAAAATAAGCAAATACATCTCTTTGTTTCAGGTTACATGTGCAACTTGGGTTGTTGGAGACTCAGAAAGATGACACACACCAATCTCTTAAAAAACACGTCCAAACAAAACCCTCATGGACCAGTGAGAAACAACAGCCACACCATTCATTATCTTCATGTGCAATTTATGCAGTTCAAAGACTGTCTTAGAGGTGTCATGTGACTTGTTGTGTGTGTCGGTGCAGGTGAGGTTAGTGAAATGGTGGCCCTAATGACACGTGGGCGATTGGGGTCACCCTTGAGTGCTTTTGGCAGCAGTGACAGTGAGGATGTAGCAGAGCAACAGTTCCATCTACAGGACAGAAATAGTGTGAATGGCTACCAGGAATATGAGACCCAGGAAAGCACTGATCTGGAGCAACTATTCAAGAGTTTTGCCGGTAATAGAGCTGTGCCTGAAATTACTGTTAAAGGGATAGTTCACCTAAAAATGAAAATTTTGTCATCATTTACTGACCCTCATGCTGTGCACCCTCTTGCAACTGTTTGGTTACCCACATTCTTCAAAATATCTTCTTTTGTGTTCATCAGTAGAAAGAAACTTATACAGGTTGGGAACTTGGAACTTGACGACAATTTTCATTTTTTGGTTGAACTGTCCCTTTAAGATATTTCATTTAGTGTTTTATTTAGGCTCAATTCAATATTAAATTCCTTTTTTTTTATTTTTTATAATAATTTTAAATATTTAAAAATGTGTTTAAATGCTATTTAATGGCAGGTATTCAGAGTGATAGTGAGGAGAGCACAAATTACCACACTATCAATCACACTTTTGATGTGACCAATGGAGTGCTGGAGGTGACAAGCCAAACTGAGGTGATAAACTATGACCTTTATTTATATTTGTTTTGTACCATTTCATTAATGTTTCTTTCTTTTTTTAATGAAACACAGCCACCTACATTTGCATATGAACATTCAGCATGCTTTTTTACATGTAGAATTTTTAAAGGTATAGTAACAAAAACAGTTTTTTTGTATAATAGTCTGTTTAATAAGGCCAGTGTGAGTTTAATAAATCGTCATTTAAAACTAAATCAAGATTGTTGTATGACTTAAACCTTAACGTTATAGGTGGACTTCTACAACAAAATGCTATAAAAATGCTAAATATGTACCCTTTAATGTATGTTATGTCACAAGGATGAGGGAAGTTCAGATGGTTTGGACTATACACAGACACAGCAATCTAGCATGTTCTACACACCCAAACATCACCTGTCCAACCACACATCATCTGGTGAAGAGCGTTCTCAGGTAAAAATAGGCATTTTAGATATTTTTTGGACACTCTTTATATAATGCAAAAAAAATCAGAAGATTAGGCATATGCCTTGAAGAATAAAAGAGGTAGATTTCCTCTACTCTTATTATGTTTTTCAGTCATTGAGCTCAGAGGACGAGTTGGACGTCACAGTGGAGGTGTGTCGACCCAGCACAACTCCAGCAGAGGGAAAACAGGCTGGTGAAAACAGTCTGAGTGGTATGTAGATCAAAACAGCCTGCAGTCATTGCATTGCCAGCTTTGTGGGTGACATTTGTCTTTTTTATAACCTTTATGTCACCCTTTTTTTATCTAGAATACCAGCTTGCTCAAGAGGACTCAAATGAGTCTGAATCCATGCACAGGTGTATTCCTACCATCAGGTACAAGAAATAAAGCATCTCACACAAAGCTCAATAACAGATGATAAAATTCAGTTTATTGTAATATACATGTTCTTTTTTATTAACTGTTAAGTTTTGGGGTCAGCAGTGGAGTAATGGCTGCTGAAATTTCAGCTTTGCCCCCACAGGAATACATTACTTTTTAAAATATTAACATCTTACCGACCCCAAACTTTTAAGTGGTAGTGTATTTTGTCACTTTTGTTAAATGCATTTGTATGTATACGTCTTTTGTCATTCTAAATTAAATCTTCCTTTGGCTGAGTCTGTGCTCCGCGTTTTGGTAATTTCGTTCGATCAGTTGTTTGCCAGACCTCGCTGAGATTGCAGACCTCTCCAGCATATCCTGTTCACCAGCCAATCACCTAGAATGGGTGGAGTCAGCTGAAGCCCCGTCCATCCCTGTCAGCAAAGGACATCCACCCTGTAACAGCACCCCACGCAGCCCAAAAGGTAAGCTGGGAATCAGAAAAATGTAACATGAATCAAGATTCAGAATATGTTGTGTGGGTCAGTTTCGTCTAATTGTGAGCACTGTTTAATTACAGGCCATAGGACACACCTTAAAGATGTGCAGGTTGGCACTGAGCCCCTCCCTCACCTCCAGAGCTTGTTGGACACGTCACCATGGGGCAGTGCTCCATCCCATACTGTCTGCACAGAGAGTTACGCCACAGTCAGCGCAGGAGACAGCAGCACTGTCAGTCAATGAATCATGATATTTGAATAATATATTTCTGTCAACAATCATATCAGTATCGGGCAATAAATGTGACTTTTTATGTTTTCCATATCAGACCAATAAGTAAAATAGACTGATATACAGCTGACAATTTATACTCAAATAAACACCCCAGATTGTTTACACCAGTTGGCCTAAATAATGTTAAACCTAAAATGTCTACATGGAGCCTGATTTTTTTTCCAGGGTACACAGGCATTTTATTTCTATAATCTTTGTTATACTTTTGTAATTTTTTACTTACATAGTGTAAAAGAATGTTGTCTATGTATTAAAAATAAGAATTAAAAAATAAGTTAAAAAGAATAAAAATAAAGTTACAAATAAATACAGAAAATAATTAATGAATAAAATGTGATGCAAACATTTAGATTTTGTTTCATCATGTAATTTATTCCTTTATTTTCCTTTATTTATTTATATTTATTTGATTTACTATCTATCTGTCTGTCTATCTATCTATCTATCTATCTATCTATCTGTCTGTCTATCGAGAGACTTTTAAGGTGGCTGTTTTTTGATAATATCTTTGACCTATATTTGAAAAGTATTAATCATTTCAGTTATTGCCCAAAATGTCAGTATCAGTGCATCTCTGATTTCTAATGTGCTTTGAAATGTCATCTTTCCTGGCATAATATGATGGTACACTCATCAAATATCTTAAGTATTATTATTTGTTTTATGCTATTGACATCTCTTCTGTGTGTTTTCGCAACTTGAATTCACTCAGAACTTTTTCAGTGAAGACAACTTCTTTTTTATTATATACAAATGCTTGTTGTTGTTTTGTTGTAGAAGCTTGCATCTGATAAATGTAAATGTACCATTATCTTATTTTTGCATCAATATAATCACAGCTGGAGCATTTATATTGATATCCTGCTTCTCTTTTCAGACAAATGCCTCTGTGTCCAGCGTCCTGCAGTCTCCAGTAAAAATCAACATCTCTAAGGATGGAAGGGAGGAAATAGACTCTTCCTCCAGCGGTAATGCAGAGTTCAACACTGCCAGCTCTGGAGCCAGACAGTCCACTGAGACCAGCCAGGGGCCCAGTGAAGAGACAGAGCATCCTATTGGTTTGACAGTTTGTTGTTCATTGCAATCATTTTTAAAAACGTAATAATGTATTTGCCGTGATGTGAGAATCAAACTGTTTGATTGTGTTTCCTGCAGAGAATAATGATGTGGGTGAGGAGGGAGAGGAGGTAGGTGATGATGACCCGTCAGACTCTGAACGGCAATGTGAGCAAGAGTCCTCTGATGAAAAGGTGTTTGATGATGAAGACATTGCAGAGAAGATGGAAGGATGTGAGGGTGAAAACCCATGTCAGATACATGGTAAGGCAGATCTACAGTAGGGCTGTGTTTTTATTAACTTAAATGAGGAATTGAAGTAATGTGCTTCTGTATTTTCAGACCATCATCCAGACCGCAACTCTGCTGATAATGCAAACTCTCAGAAAAGAGATAAGAGTCACAGCCTTGATGAAACTGAGAGGTAAAACCCCCAATACTTTGCCGTAGTAAAGGGATTTACTTTACTGGTTGTAAACTTTATGACACAGTGATGACAAAAAAAAGAAAAAGTGACATATATCAGTGAAATGGCTTCTATTAACATTTAGAATAGTCTATTGTCTACAGCTGTAAGGAATTTATGGGGTGGATGTTTTTTATATTTTAACTGAATAATTTGTTCATTTTTTAGATCCATGTTAGTAGGTTCTATTATTAGTTTTTTCCTCTCTTAAAACTTAAATGAAGTTGCTTCTACTTTGAAATGGCATATGAAATCTTGCAGGGCAAGCTCCACCCTTGATGAGGATCTACAGAGAATGTTTTTGGAAAGAACCACAGAGCAGAGAAACCCTAGAGACCCAGGGTCCCTGTGAGTGCTGAAGCTCCATGTTTTTCTGTGCAAACACAAAGACTAGCCTAGAAGTGTCTGGATTTTTAGAAATAGGATTAGATATGTCTTCTGAATTATATTTTAATCTTAAATTATGACAACCATTAATCTGTGCTTGGTATAGCATGTCTGACATAAAAGGAGAGGGGGATGTGAGAGAGGACTTGGGTTGTCCAGAAGGGGACTACATAGAGACAGCAGCAGGTGCGTGGATAGAAGTCTTTTTCTAGTCTCCTTTCAAGGGTTAGTACAGACTACCCTTTTCAACAAACATTGTGATGTTTTTTTTTGTGTGGGCGGAGCTTAGGTGGAGGCAGAAATATTCCCCTGACTGCGTCTCTAACACTAGCTATCAAGATTTGTTTGCTTGT
The DNA here is from genome assembly GCF_001515625.1 of Sinocyclocheilus rhinocerous. Taxonomy (NCBI): domain Eukaryota; kingdom Metazoa; phylum Chordata; class Actinopteri; order Cypriniformes; family Cyprinidae; genus Sinocyclocheilus; species Sinocyclocheilus rhinocerous. Next base: position 361,955 of record NW_015663491.1, read on the forward strand.
TTTTAACAATGACTGGAGAAACACGATTTTACCTGAATATATAAGGTCACTCACTGTCTGGGGCTGCGATTGTTATTTCACAAACGAAAGCAGATTGGCCGACACGTACCCTCACTCAGTGGATGGATGATCTGACAGGATTACTTCCATGTCTTAACTAGCCATGAAGATGTAGGCATACATTTCAATTTCAGCAGGCAACTATTTTTGCATGAGAGTGAACAACTGGGCCAAAATACAACAAAAAAAACTTCAACATTCAGTGTGATGGATATTTGAAGAGGTATGTATGCAATGGCCAAATAGTTATTTTAAAGTATAATGCCTCCTGTAAATAATGTTAATTTACAGTGGCATTACAGTATCATTACATTACTTTGAATACAGTACATTTAAAGATGTGAATATTTTCTAGAAATAAAAATTCTAGACACTGCAAATTAATTTTTGAACTTTCTTACCAGGTTCTTAAAAATTCCAGCCACAATCAATCACAACAATGTATATACGATCACAGATTAAGCATATCAAGTCGCCAGTTGTTGTTTTTTTTACACACATGCACGCAGACATTATTTCATACTCTTGCATGTCGCGAGATGCATGAGAAATCTTTAGGCGTGCGACCACCAAACCATAATCTATAACAACTAAAGACAACACTTTATTTAACCGTTCCTGATAAGAAGTGTGCGCTGCAAACGCAAGCATTTTTGATGATCGTTTCTGTCCAGTCCACTCATTTTATTGCTTTTAACCACAGCTGTCGTCGTTTTTTTTGTCTGTCAGTGGCAGCAGGTATGCGATAAAATTTCAAAATGAAGCCTGTACTCTGTCGATTCTGCCACCCAACAACACAAGATGACATTTTAAGCTCCTTGTGTAGGCAAGTCTGTGCTTTTTTGAATTGGCCGCCTCCAAGCCTTTCCCTTTGTTTTGCCTCCATCTAACACCGGCATAAAAACAGTCTTAAGCTCAAACGCCTAATGAAGTGTTTAACTCGGGGATAGGTAACGTCGGTCCTGGAGTGCCGCTGTCCTGCAGAGTTTAGTTCCAACCCTAATCAAACACACATGAACAAGCTAATCAAGGTCTTCAGGATTACTAGGGCTACAGGTAGGTGAGGTTTTTTTTCAGAGTTGGAGCTAAACTCTGCATGACATCGGCACTCCAGGACCGACGTTGCCTATCCCTAGTTTACCTGATTGAAGCCCCGTTTGTTTTTTTTCTGTAGAATGTATAAACAAGCTAGGAGAAAAGATTGAGGCAGCTGATCAGGAGAACCATCCTAACAGGTGCACAAGAAGCTTAAAAAAATTTTTTTTTGACCCTAGGAATACATTGCTAGTGTAAATCATATTGCTTATACATTAGAAAAATCCTGCTGGCTTTCCTGGTTGAAAATGCTCCAGAATATATTTTTGTAATTTCATGTTTAATTTTTTTATTAGCAGGGTTCTTGAGCAGACACTTCCAGAGTCAGTCAAACTGCACTGTTAAAGAGAAGCCGATCCCGATGTTTTGCATCTGAATAGTTTCCATTTTAGATGCTTAAGGCATGTGGTTTGTGTTGTTTATGTTGAATTTACTGTTTAATGTAAGAAAATGTTCCAAATAAAAAACTTAGCCTTTAGACTTGTTCTTATGTACATCAACAATTTGAGCTTTGATGTTACTATGGACCGTAACAAATAGATGTTATACATTTTTAAATGTTTTAAATTCTATTTGATGTTCTGATGTTGTTGTTACAGAAATGTATTGCCAGTGTCTTGCTGCATTCAGTAGCTTCTAAATAAAGGAAACATATATATATATATATATATAAAAAAAGATATTTTATTGCATACTCAATTACAACAGTAACCTAAAAAAAGTGAATACACTGAATCTTACCAGTCTCCTCTGCTTCACTGATATCTGAAATTTGATAAAACATCCGTTTCACTTTACAAAAAATATAACCTCTTGTGCTGTAAAGTTTCTTTCTTATACAAACCTAATGATGCCACAACAGGTCACGATATAATTTAATAATGGCTGCATAACATTATGCAGTGGAAATAGGACAGAAAAATAACAGCCAAAAATAAGTTTAGAGCTTAAAGTCTGATCAAATTATTTTCTTTTAAATGTATGCAATCCTGATTAATGGATATACTTTAACTTTATGGATGCAATGTTTATGAAGTGTTTTCAAGTCGCCGTTATTCCCGTTCTAAACTGTTGATCCAATCAAAGTGCAAGAAGGGATATACTTCAGCACAGAGGTGGAAGGAACTGGATGATTTACATGTTTTGGTGATGTTTGTGTGTCTATTTTGTCCCCGTTTTCTCCCCGTCGTTTGCCAGCAATGACACAAGTCCTTTTTTATCCAGCTCGATGATTTTAAGATGCTGTAAGGTCTTCAATGCAGAATCACTGACTTTCATGTTCAGCTTCTTCATCCTCTGAGTGCTTATTGGCCCCCTGAAGAGACAAGAATGAAAATATTTAAATAAAATGTATTAGTTAACACTTTTATGGAATACATACAAATCACACAAAAAGTTGTCTTAAGTTACAGTACATTATCAATCATGTTAGGGCTCAGGGTTAAAGGTGATGTGTTTGCACAAATATGACCAGACAAACCTGTCCTTATCTGAGAAGTACTCGGATAACTGCTTATAGAGCGTGTTGAGGTCATTCAGCTTCAAGTTACCACGTACACTCCGCGGAACAGTCTCAAATGTCCCCTCAGACACCTCGTCACACACGTTCTGTGCTGCAAGAGAGTGAAAAAAAGCACAATGATTTTTTATAATTACTGATATTGACCCTTGATGATGTGCCAATGTTACAATTGCTTAATGTTGATAGTCTTCTTCTGTCCTTACATTCAGACTGTGCTTGAGTTTGAGGTTCTTCTGTAGACGCGACCTAAAGAAACAGAAACACATTCACCAACTCAAAGTAGCTTTTACCTCCAAACTTCACAAATAATTACATTTTAATAAGTACATGCAACTGCTGTTCAAAAATTAGAGGGAGTAAGATTTTTTTTTTAAAGAAATTAAAAAAAACATTTAAATGTTAGAGACATTTAAATGTTAAAAAATATTTCTATTTAAACAAAATCCTGTTTTTTTTAAACTTTGTATTCTTCAAAGAATTCTGAAAAAATGTATCATGGTTTACACAAAAATATTTAGCAGAATAACTTTTCAAAATTGATGATGAGAAGAAATGTTTCTTAAGCATTAAATCAGCATATTAGAATGACACTGAAGACTGAAGTCATAGCGACTGAGAATTCAGTGTTGCAATCACAGGGGAAAAAAAATATTTAATTAGAAAAGTTATTTTAAATTGTAATAATATTTCACAATATTAATGTTTATATTGTATTTGATCAAATCAATGTAGCACTAGTAAGCATAAGAGACTTCTTACATTACCAACCCCAAACATTTGAACAGTAGTGTAGTTGTGTAATTATGGTAATAAAAAGCTTTACAAAATGCCTAACCTCTACATTTAATGTGGCAATGGATGAGCAGAGAAAATCTCTCGCTTCTTGTTCTTCTTCTGTCAGTGGCGGAACCTTGAACAATATTTTCCATTAGCATAGTCCAAACCCAAAAACCTTCATTTTTTCCAAAGACTATTCCTGAACTATAGTGAAATCATTGTGTATGGCCTCTAGTGTAATAAGATTAACATGGACTGTTTTGGTTTGTTAGATTTTGTCCGTTGTTGTACAACTGAACAAACACCTGCACATCTGCTGTGTTCTGCAGCTGTTGAACCAGCTGCACAGTGGTGTCCAGGTGAGCTCGTATTGAATCCATTGATCGTTTCTGTTCCGCCGCGATCTCCTCCACCTGCGTGCACAGGGCCACATGCCGTGCTTTGATCGCCGACAGGTTCTCCAGCAACTGAACAGGGTTTCCCTGAAATCCACAACCACAGATTTAGAAACACAGACTCGGTCAGTATTTAAAATTAAAAAATGAATACGAACGTACCTCAAACGTGCCCGCTTCTCGCGCATTGGCCATGAAGTCAAATTTCAGCCGCTTTTCCACATATTCTATATCAGCTTCTGCTTTCTGGAACTACAAGGACACAGACCTAAACATCATAATTCAGTAAGCATTCACAAGATTTGAATCGGGGTTGACTGCTGTTTGTATGCTTTAGTGGCCCATCTGAATGAGGGAACAACCTAAAACCTGAAACCCTATTAGCAATATTGCACTACTCTGAACAGTGGACAGCAGAGGCAATACTGATAGGGTCCCAAGAATTAGGATTAGACATGACTTGTAAAACAGAGAGGACAAACCACAATATGCCAGATGAGACGGTGGGCGCACCTCTTTGAAAACTTTCAAACATTGTGCAAAGCTGCTCTCAGATGCTTTGACAATACTATTGCACTGCTAGCTGTCCAATACAGTAGTGCAATGAAGTCAGAGCACATGTTAACAGCACTTGATTTGGCTGGCCACGCTGTTGACCCTACCTTTGAGAAAAATCCCTGGCCAATGCCCTTTTAACATTGCACTGCTTTAATAACTGGGTTATCAGTAGTACAATATAAAAGGGGCACTGGACAGACGGTACACATTCAGGGCGGTCCATTTGCATGCTGAAATATCCAATCATGTAAATAATGTCAACAAAAAAGCCTGGGAAGAAAACTGTTGTCACATAAACATTAAAACATAAAAACATTATAGTGTTGAGATACAGATATGTAGATGTGTCATAATACAGGCAATCATTTTAAAAGTGAGTGTGTTTATTGTTATGCTATTTTGTTCATTATAGCTATTTTGCATTTATCTAATTTAATAAGTAACAGCCGGAATTGTTCAGAGAGAATTTTATATTTTTACTCAAAATAACTAAAATACATTATCATTAGGCATTTCTGACACTGGCAGTGCAGTAAAGTTACTAATGCTAGTTCGCTACAAAGAGCAACACTGCGCCCCCTATCGTCTCCACTTCCTAACGATATTTGAACTCGTGAGAAAAAAAATTATATTATTGCATATTATGGTTTTACTTAAACAGAATACCAATATAGCTTTTATGAGATTTTGTAGGCATGCAAATAATCAGTCTAAACTTTTACGAAGAGGGCTGTGCTTCTTCCAGAAGCAATGGACACATTTTATATAAATTGATATCAGTTAATAACAATTGCTACAATAACTGGTGTTTATATAAACCCATAATGTTTACACATATTTAAATATCTTATGGTATAAGGAGTAAGTGCGGGATGCAGCGCGCAGTCTCGCGGACTCACGCACAGGCCCTCCCGCACCCGCAGCCCCTCACCGCGCTCAGCGCTTCACACAGCAGCCATCGAGCCAAATTAACACTTTTCGGAATGAATGCCATGGTTTCGATTCAAAATATGCACATTATAGTAAATTAATCACATTAGGGCTGATTTTTGCTGTAAATACAAGTGAAAAAAGACATTAGCAGTGGCACTAGTTAGCCATCCAGCTACATGTTTTTCGTAATTTTCCAACGTGAGGGAAAGTCAGAGGCATTTACAGAACATGTAATTCTTCGTGTTTGTTCTACATTACGTTGTCTATCGTAAAGGCACCTGTGTCACTAACAGTTAGACGCGTACGGTCGGTTTACACTAGAAAACATCTGATGGAAACGTTTGGCTGAAAAAACAGCTTACCATCGCCTCCAGTTTATCAACTGTCTCCATGTTGAATAGTTTACATTCCTGAAGCAGCCCCGGAAATATGAAGCTCGCAGCAGAACGCAAGACCTTCTCTGATTGGTCAGCTGTCAGAGAGCGTGGAAGATGATTGGTCAGTTCGGAGGGAGAATGAGTGGAAAAGGGATGGTATGTTCGGGATGGAATTCTAACGTACTGCCTTGTACGTGCTACACAATGTATGTATAATGCATAGTATTTAAAATTGAGTATTAAATATGTATTGTGAATTCAGTGTTGTTGTTTTTTTTAACTTTCGGCAGTCTGTTGATGCATGCATGCAAAAAATGTTGTATTATATATTACACTTAGTCATACTCTGCAAGTATGAATACTCTATACATGATATTTGTAGTACACAAATATTTAGTCCAAGGCCTTGAGAATTACGGGAAGAGACCTATTTTAATCTCCAAGATGTAATGTTCAGGTCAGGGTAACTTTAAAATCATGCTCCTGGATGCTTAAACAAATTCAGTTCTAAAACTGAAGTCTTGATGACAGTTAATATTGTACTATTTAAAAAAAAGTTTATTAAAAGACTAAGAGTCATTTAAAAAAATAAAATATATATAACGTCACTTTGTAGGCCGATCGGCTGTTAGCATCACACTGGTTCCCCATAGGCTTTTGGATTATCGCAAAAAATAAGCTGTGTTCAACCATATTTCGTGAAACTTACACGTTTTTTCCATCAATAAAATCTTCACAAAATAATATAACTTTCATGAATTTTGAAGCCTAAATTAAAGCGCCAGAGCTTATTTTGTTATTTGGTGTATTTGGTGTAATGAAATGTGTTTATGCAGTTTAAGGTTCAAAAAAACATTATTTTCCACATACTGTACATTATTGTTTCTCCTCTATGCCCCGCCTTTCTGAAACGCGTCGATTTTTACAAAGCTCATCGGTCTGAAAAGAGAGGTGTGCTCTGATTGGCCAGCTATCCAGAGCGTTGTGATTGGCCGAATACCTCAAGCGTGAGACGGAAATGTTACGCCCCTCACCATACTGTGATGATGCCCTGTCAGGCCAGAGCGACGAGACAAAAACATGAAAACCCATTACAAACGAGGCATTCG
>NW_015663491.1:369040-374449 GCF_001515625.1 Sinocyclocheilus rhinocerous
TTGCGCCGCGTAAACATAAAACTATGTCTGCATTTGTGATCGGAGAAATGACAAACAACAAGCGCTACTCTACACTGCTCAAAACTCGCGTTTGAATCATCAGTGGCAAATTCTTTAAATGAAAACGTACTTACGTGAGTCAGAACTGCTGGCATTTTAGTCTAACGTTACTCTCCCAGGATCAGTAAACAGTCCTCCATAAAATGTGCTGCACACATCTGAATATTTGGGTTGAAGTGTTCTGGAACAGTGTTGTAAATACAACTTAACCACTGATTTCTAGTCGTGTCCATTTTTGGAAGGCCAAACAAAGTAGTTTCGCTTTCACAACGAAAAACACAGCGGCCTAGCGTAAGGGGAAGCCGCGGCTTAGCGTGTGCTGAGGCCGGGCTAGAGTGAGCAGAGGCGGCGGGGTCGAGAACGACGAAGGAGTGGCAACCACATTTGACGACCCCGGGCTGGACTCCGCTTCTTCCACGGTGAAAGCCGATCCGGCGATGCACAGCGCGATGTTGATGTATTTCCTCAGTTACCAGCACGGATCAGCTCCAGGCATGACGAAGCAGATATCGTCCTCTTTTGGAAGGTCAAACAAAGTAGTTTCGCTTTCACAACGAAACACACAGCGCCTTCACGACATGACGGCGGCTGCAACAACAATACTACAGCGAGAATATAAGTTACGCCTTCTTTCTTTGCGTGAATATTTGGGCGGCGTTATGCAAATCTTCCGAGATCGTGACGTAGGTATGTGGGGGCGTGTTAGAACCAGCCGTTTTAGGTAGGCGTGGTTGACTTAACTTTTATAAAGAATATCTCTTTGGATTTGAGACTTTAGTCTTTGCAACTTTACAGATCTTCTTTATGCACCAAGAGCTTGTAACACTCCAAAGAGAAAGGAAAAATTGAAATCGCATCATATGACCCCTTTAATCGTACGTGAGCTCTTTGGGATATGTTCCGTTAAAAAAATCTCAAGAGTAAAATACGATTCAATCCAAACATGGGTAAATGCAATAATAAGCGTCCTAAGGTCAGATGTCCATATTTCCCCGGCGTCGCAATCAGGCACATATAAATGTCAGGAAACACGATTCCTGGCTGCATCTTTGGTAAGTTGTAAGGAACACTATATCGAGTCCAACGACTTTTAGTTTAAACTGATTATTTATTATAGGTGGATTTTTTTATTATTATGCAACAAAATAACAACAAATTCAAAGACAGAATAAGAACAAAAGACAACAATGAGGGTTACATACATTAATCCAAAGCATACTATGTTAGCTTATAAGAATGGATAAGGTGGATAAAGAACTCTCAGAGAAAAGTTTCAATGACGTTTCACCCAAACCGACCAATCGACCCCCAGAATGTGAACAGCCATTGAAAAAGTAGGCGGGGATAAACTCCGCCCCTTTGAATGTGACTGACAAAAATTCTATTCAATCATAGCACTGCATACACATTGCTACACCAATCAGAGAAGGCCAGTAGCTCATAGCGTCAACTAAGCTTGGCTGCGCCGGAGGCTCGTTCTCGCCCGGTTGTCTTGTTAGAGGACGTTGGAGTCACAGTCAGGAAGGGCTCTGTATCAAATATTAATTTTAAAACAGCAAGCACTTACAGAAAATCGAGCCAGCATGTACTCCCGCATCGCTAGACCTACCGCCACCCTCGTCCGGAGCTTGTCCACCTCCTCCCAGGTAAAATCTCATATTTGTGAACATGCGAGTGCGCTAACAGTAGCCTCCATGATTTGTATGAATGTGCGATGACGTTAATATGTCAAACTGAGATTAATACAGTGTACTTTTTTCCTCTATACTCATTCGTGTTGCTTAATGAGCCATATACTACAATAGTATAATTGAAACTAAGTTAAGTAAGCCTGCATCCACGTAACCTAGAAGTTACCTTGCTTGACATTTAGCCATCACATTGACGGTATAGGTGTTGCAACATAACTAATTTCTTAGTCATATGGTCTACATGTTTATGGAAGTTGCAAGGATCATTCAGTATTCCCCATGAGTCTGTTGAAATTCTGTTATCTGGCATGAGAAGGTTTTCAGTCGACCTTGCCAACTCGTTTAGTCTGCCTGTGTAGGATCACCCTGGTTCGAGGAAGTATCGCTTTGACTCACGTCCACCTTTGAAAGGTCATTACTGTAATCAGCTACTTGGCTCACTGTTGCGTAGTAAATACAACAAAGTGTCTTGATCTGTAATGAGAGATCAAGCTTAATGCAGCTTTTGTTTTTGTGAACAGCAAGGCCATGGAAAAAAGCAAAAGTGCTACAGAGATGCTGTCATTTGTGCCATCTGATATGTATTATAAGGCTTATACTTTTATTTTTATACAGCAGGGACTTTCAAACTGAGGCTTTGGGACCACAAAAAATTTTAAACGGTGAAAATAAATATTATTAAATAAGATTGAACTAAATAAACACATGTAAAACGTTTAGTTGGTGAATAAATAGTTGCTTTATACGAAGAAACAATAAGTCTTAAAGGGGTCATATGATGCGATTTCATTTTTTCCTTTCTCTTTGGAGTGTTACAAGCTCTTGGTGCATAAAGAAGAACTGTAAATTTGCAAAGACTAAAGTCTCAAATCCAAAGAGATATTCTTTATAAAAGTTAAGAGTCAGCCACACCTACAAAATCGACGCGTTTCAGAAGGCGGGGCATAGAGGAGAAACAATAATGTACAGTATGTGGAAATTAATGTGTTTTTTTTACTTTAAACCGCATAAACACATTTCATTACACCAAATACACAAAATAATGTTCTTTTTAGCAGCATCATATGACCCCTTTAAGAGTACAGTACTATAGTGAGTAGAATTTTAAAAAATACATGTAACAGAAACTAGATATTTTGCAAGTAATATTTTATACATTAATAATATAAAATTTTCACTGTATACATTGAATCTTTATACATTAAAATATAGAGCTGCCTTTTAAATATTAGTACGGGGTCCTTCTCATGAGTATGATAATATTTGTGAGTCTGTGGCATTTAAAAGATTCTTTTTTATAAAAGTCTTTGACATTCTTTTTTTAACATAATGCAATGCATGCATTTCAACTGCCATTTGTGTAAAACTAGTTTGTTTGCATGCTCTAAACACATTCATATGCCATACAGACTTCCTTTGCACTGTCTAAACCATTTACAGAATCCTTAATCACTTGGTTTAAACCCTGTGGTAGTAAAAATTCCCACTGGCTTTTTTCCAGACTAAAAAGGTACCAAGGTCAAGATCAAAAAAATATGTTGTGAGTGTGAACTACATGTGTAAACGCTTAGAGACACACACACTTTTAAAAATTTGCATTCAGTGGTTGTTCTATATTTTGATTTAATCACTTTTTAACAATCGGCTTATGGTTAATGATCCCTCTTTAATGTATTTAATGCACACAACAATATAAAGCAGTACATTTATTGACCTGTGGAATCAAAGGGCACCTTAATGATAAGAGTAAGGTGGATCAGCATATATTGTGACACATTGCAATTTTTTCTCCTTGCAGCACAATGCGAAAGTAGCTGTCTTGGGTGCCTCAGGTGGCATCGGGCAGCCCCTGTCCCTCCTGCTGAAGAACAGCCCTTTAGTGAGCGAGCTTTCGCTCTACGATATTGCTCACACTCCTGGAGTGGCTGCTGACCTCAGTCACATTGAGACCAGAGCCACTGTCACAGGTACAGAGATGGTTTCAGAACCTCAAACCCCTTAGGTTCGGGTTAGTCATTTGAGTTTTTATTAGTTGCAGAGAAATCATATTTGCTACTTTAAAGTTGGCATACCATGAAAATTCACCCTATCTATTTTCTAAATGCATCTTTTTGATCTTCTTGTGAAAGATTCATCCATGTAATCATTTGAAGCCTGTAGTTTGTAAGTAAAATTTAAACTGTGAAACAACAGACATCTCTCTGGTCATGTATGCCAGAATTCAATCATTTAGTTCACTTAAACCTTGCCAGTTTCTTACAATCAAACTCTCATTCAGATCTGCCTCCATCCAGTCAACAACTGATAGAACAAATCTCCCACCTTTTTTCCTCCCAAAAATCCCTCTCACTCGGATGTAATTCACAATGCAGAGGAAAAGATACTTTCATGTCATTGTGACTTTGAATATGTCTGCTATAGCGTTCACTGTCTTGCATTGCAGGATACGTGGGAGCAGATCAGCTGGGTGATGCACTGAAAGGTTGTGAAGTTGTTGTCATCCCTGCTGGTGTCCCAAGGAAGCCTGGTGGGTATATTTTACCTCTGCTTTATTTTTAAGTGCATTAAAGTCAGCATGGAATAGCATTTGTAGCCCATTTTATTTGTGCATATGTGCAATATGTGAAAAAGGGCTTGGAGATGTAAATGGGCTCAATTATAAATCAAAAATGTATAGAAACCCAGCAGATTTTCTCAAGATAGTGCTTTTCGTCCTTTTTCTAGGTATGACCCGTGATGATCTGTTTAACACCAATGCCACCATTGTGGCCACATTAGCTGATGCTTGCGCCCGTCACTGTCCTCAGGCCATGATCTGCATCATTTCAAACCCAGTAAGTAATAGTATAAGGTCTCAGGAGCCTTGCATTGCTGAGATATTACTTTATACCTGCTCAGAGGTCACAAGGGTTTATAGCACTATACATGTCTGTAAGATAATTATCTATTATCCATTAAGATAATTGATAAATGTTCCTATAGAAAAATAGATTCTGTATTGAATAGGGATGTTCATTTCGGTTATTTTCCTAACCGACAACCGACGCTCGTTAACCGATTATTAACCGTTAACCGACAAGATAAAAAAAACATAATAAAGCTAGGCTATAGGCTATATATAAATAATAATATAATAATAAAATAATAATAATGATAATAATAAATAGGCCTGTACGAGAAATATATTTTTACTTAAATAATAAATTAAGAAAATGAAAGATAAACAAGTAGCCTAGTATGCAGAGTTTCGGTTCATTTTTATGTTGCGCGAAAGGAAACGGACGACAAAGCGGGATCCTATTTTTCTTTAGGCTTATTTTACAAAAGCACAAAGATTTGTTTTTATTGTGAATGTACACAAATAAAAGCAAACCTTTTACAATTCTGATTATCTTTGACTAGTTGCTTCCTCTGTTAGAAGGAAAAATTCAAGTGATTGCGCCGGCGCCGCATGCGCGCACTCAGTTAAGCATTGCTACCTTGACAACGCAGCCTGTTCATTATCATAATAAAATACAGTCAGTCAAACATATGGAAAAAAAACACTGCTCAGTTCAAATATGTAGTAAAATCTGTGCCGTTAAGCGTTATCACCGTACCGCCGTGATGTTATGCAAAACATTTTGTTTTACGTGGATATTGGAACGCGAGTGAAGTA